>NW_023425363.1:0-116853 GCF_014108415.1 Molossus molossus | reverse complement strand
GGAGCTGGAGGTCAGGGAGGGGCATTCTCAGAGCTAACGCACTTTTTGAATTCTGCAAAAAATAATATTGTTTTATATTATTTTTTTGCTGACATATGAAATAAACATATGGTCTGAAAGAAACTGTAATTTATACACTGATGCCAAATATGTAATCACTGAATTCTGAGGGTGTCCTGGCTCAGAGTGACCTTGCACAGAAGAATGGTTACATGTGGTGTGGGAAGACTTGTTCCCATTTCCATTGCTTTCTCTCCATGCACAGAAATCTTGAGGTGAAGAACTTTGCTCCTTTCTTCACCAAATTCCTCTCTTCTTCAGGTGGAAGAGCAGACACGGATTTGACTGCGGAGTTTCAGGTGGGAGCTGGTCCCACCACCTCAGACCTGCAGAGACCAGCCCCTGGCTGCAGTTTGTAGAGACAGGTGTTTCCCTGGCAGGGACCCCGAGCTGCTCCCTTGTCAGTCCATGCAGCTCGGATCCCCCTGAGGGATGCAGAATTAGGAGCCTGTGAGCCTGTCACTGCTCAGCTCCACGTGTGTGCTGTGGGAACTCCAATGTGCTGTCCACAGCCTGGGAAGGTCAACACTGTATTTCTCAGTCAGTTAATTTGACCTTAAATTAGGAATTTGACCTCAAAGTTGGTAAATTGATATTAATTTAAAATAATAATTGAAGCAGAAGTCATATGCCCTAACAAAGTAAAGCCCACGTTTTACAGATTCGGGGGTGAATTCTACTGAAACTGAAAGAACAGTTAATGCCTTCTCAGTCAATCCACCCCACACTCTTCCTAGAGTAGAAAGAACAAGGAACACGTCCAGAGACTTTTATTGAGATGACCATTACACTCATACCAAACCCAAATAAGGACAAAAAAAGAAAAAAAGGAAGAAAATGACATACCATAACCATGATGTACAGAACTGCAAAACTCCTCAAAAATAAACTAGGAAACTCAATAGAAAATTGAAAGGACCACTGACCATGGATTAGTGGGATAGCATCCTACAATGCAAGGATGGTTCAATGTTTGTAAATTAGTAAATGTGCTACACCTCATTCACAGTATTAAGGACAAAACCACGTTATCATATAAATAGATGTAAAGAAGAAATAACATTTTAAAAATTCAAAATTATTTCATGATTATATCTATATAAATTTGTTATTCAAGGCGTCCTCCTCAACATAAAAAATGGCACATTTGAGAAGCCAACAATTGATATCATGGTGCACAGAGAAAATGTCAAAGCTGTTCTTCTTACATTAGGACCAACACAAGGGCACCCCAATGATTATTTCTATTCAAGAGAACTGGAAGTTTTTGTCACAATAATTACACAAGAAAAAGAACTAAAAGTGTCTAAATGAAAAAAAAAAAGTTAAAATGTTTCTTTCTATGAGTATGCCAATAATGTGATATTTTATATAGAAAACCCTAAACACTGCACCAGAAAACTAATAGAAGTAAAAGTGGATTCAGGAAAGATGTAAGGTACACATTCTTTACACAAATGACTTGGGCTCCAGCACACTCTCAACAAGATGTCTTCATGCCCCTAGGAAATGAGTGTGCTTATTTCAGAGGAAAGAAAACGTCAACTGGACAAACAACGAGAAAGATCAGATCCTGAAGAAACCAGAACCCTGACCGTGTGCGTCCTCCATCTTGGATAACCCCCCGTTTATGCACCAAGGTAGCATTTCCCCAACTATGATAGACCATGATCAGGTGGGATCGCCTCCTAGCATCCTGGAATCAGGTCCCTGTCCCTGTTGACTCCCATCATGTACAGGCATGGTGACAGCCTTCCCAATGGTCACATGCAGACATCAGGTTTCCAATAACAACATTCTCATGACCTAAACTTATTATTCACAAATCTCTACCTACAAGTTCAACACATCATTGTAGTTTTGACTGAGGTTCTTCTCTATCTTTAATGACTGAAACTGGTCCCAGCAGAGTCTAGAGAACAAACCCCACAAAATAGGCCGTGCAGCTGCTGCACATTAAGCTCCAAACTTCCTGAAGGACTCGGACCCGGGAGCCCTGTCTGCTTCTCTGTAGTTCATGCTTCTGCTTCCCAGTGACCCACACAGATGCCCACTGTCTCCCAACACTGGTCCACTATCTCTAGTGTCACATCTGTTCTCAGTTTATCCTCTGAATACTGTGCAGAAAAAACAGTGTCAGAGGGAACTTTCTGTCCCCTGAACAAAAACATTCTTTAAATTATTTCTCTGGTCGTGAGGGTTTTTTCAAATTTGTGAGTTCATTAGTGGTGACTCTCAAAGGCATCAAATTTATATCTTCACCTGTCTTTTCTTATGTGACCACTTGTGATTTCCCCACAGGATCTAACCTTTATCACTGTCATGAGATCTAGTTCCGTCTTCAGTTGTGAATCTCCACAACATCACAGCTCATTCTCTTCAGTAGACCTAAATCCTGCTTTCCTGGGGATGAGTACACCTGAGCAACCTTCCCCAACCACATAAACACATGTACACCTCTTGCATTTTCTTCTACGTGAACGACAAAATGGAACTTTGTCCATCCAGGCTCACATTAACATCTGGCCAGGACTGACCTGTGCACACATGGACAAACCCAGGGACCAGGGTTTCATCATGAGAACAGACTAACCTGACCCTAAATGTCAGTTCCTGCCTCTCAGCTCTGCTGCCCTGGAACAGCTCAGCCCACATTTTCAGGTTCTCAGCAAAGGGCCCAGATGTTTCTGTTGTTGTTGGGCTGCATCATCCAGCTTCTGGTGGCTCTTCCACGACCTGCATCCAGGAAGGTAGAATTTATAAGTTATTTCATTCGAGACATACTATGAAACATCAGGGTGTACTACTTAGCATTAAAGTCTTTGTTGATGAAAAATATAGGAAATGACTTTTCAGAGTCTAGAACAAATAGATCAATATCAATGCAGAGGTGAGGACACAGGCTTGATGGTGGTGACCTGTCCCCTCACACAGGTGTGACAGGTGAGGCCTGGAGCAGAGCAGGTGTTCCTTGTGCAGTCAGAGGGGAGGCCTCAGAGCCCCCTCTGCCCCCACGTGGGGAATGATATAATAACAGAGATGGTCACATCTGACAGAGCCGCTGCCTTTCATGGAGTTTGCATACACAGTGATCACTGCCATCTCCCCTCTACATCTTTTCAGACAGGAGCACAAAGAGGTGGGGCCCTGTCTGCTTCTCCCAGATCGAGGAGGATGGAGCTGTGCTGTCCTCTCCACTGTGACTTACTCCTGTGGTCTCGGGCTCAGTCCTAGAGTCAGAGACACAGGGTCTCAGGGCTGCAGTGAAGGGACCGGCTCCTGGGCAGGGAGCTGCCCTCTGTGCTCGGTGAGTCTGTGCCTGTGCTCACCCCCCTCTGCAGCTCTACTGCCCACAGTCACGGAGGTTCCCACAAATGTCAGAAAACATCTCCACTGAGTTAAAGAGGCTCTGGTGTGTCACACGGTGGACACTCTGGAGTGTGTGAGGTGCAACCAGGCAGGTCACAGCACCTCACACGTGCAAGCTGAGGCCCTGGCAGCAGAGGCCTGTGCCCCTGGCACTGAGGAGGGTTCTGTTCCTCAGTTTTTCCTGTAGGTGGCAGCCCTGAGGTCCAGGTGTCCTTGCAGAGACTCAGCTGAGTACAAGGAAGAAGCAGGACTGGGGCTGCCACCATTTCAAAATGCCAGGAAGGACTTCCCTGTGGCAGACACCCCTGCCTTGTCTCAGGAAGCTGGTGCAGACCCAGCGTCGTCAGCCTGTGCCGCTCAGAACAACCACCAGGAGGCACTGTCGTCTCCACAGTCCTGTCCCAGGACGTGTCCTGAGTGGGTTTATGTGCAACCTGCCTGGAGAACCTTAAATATCCCACTTCCATCCTGGTCTATGTGTCTACCTGTAGATCCCGGGTCTGGGCTCTAGTCCCAGAGTTGCAGGGTCAGGTCTGTGTTGGGTTTTATGAGCCTAGGGGGCAATATTTGCATGTCATCCTACTATATAGGGAGCTCTGGGGTTGGAGACCTGAGAGAGGGCAGTGCCTCAGAGCAGGTGTGAGTGTCCTGGGGGAGAATCGTGGTCATGATAACATTTTAATAAGTAAATCCAGAATTCTGGGGACGTTTGGGACATGTCCAAGAAGGAAAGATGGAGGCAGCTGGAGGAGACACTGTGTCAGGACACCGTCAGCCCTGGTCCTGGGCCCTGTGCATCCACAGGAGCCTGGGTGTGTCTGCCTCAGTGTGTGGAGCCGTCCACCCTCAGGGCCCTGTGGACAATGAGGGAACATTCAGTCCCCATGGAGTGGAGCTTTCCCCTGGGAATGGGGAGAGGGAGACAGAGCCCAGCAAACCCCTGTGGTCCTAGGGGGCTGTGTGAACACCCAGGACACACCCCTGTGTGATCTCTGAGACTGGATCCTTCACTCTGAGTCATCACTGAGATCCTCCTGTGCTGAGGTGTGGATCAGTTGATGGTTATTTTTATTGCTGAGTAGTATTCTATTGATAGATGTTCCCTAGTTTGCTTATTTGTAAAACTAGAATGATTTTTTGGTTGTTTGTAGCTTTTAGCACAATGATGCTGTGAATATTTGGATATATTTTGTGTTAAAATAAGGGTTCCTTGTTTTGGACCAAAAACTCCAAGTGGGAACCCTGAGATACATGTTAAGTGTATTTTTAATTAAATAAGGAACTGTGATTCACTATGTGAAGAAAGAATAACAGGACACAGAGGGACCTGGAGAAGGAGAGAAGCCCAGTCACTGCCGACATGTCATCTGCACACACAGTGTCACCTCCTCACTTGTCTGCAGTGAGAATATGAGAAGTTAGAGCCACAGAGAAAAAGCGAGAACCATCCTGGATGCAGCTGAGAGAAACCCCTGCTCCCAACAGGAAGCCCCTCCTTCCCCCTCACTCTGCACCTGCTCCTGGGCTGCTCTTTGTGGTCTGTGGGTCCTGAGCGCCCCCTGGTGTCCTGAGCGCGCCCTGCAGCCCCGCCCTCCTGTCCCCTCAGGAGGTTTGTGTCTGGGCTCACACTGACTTCCCCTCACTGTGTCTCGCACAGTAATACACGGCCGTGTCCTCAGATTTCAGGTTGGTCATTTTAAGAGAGACTGTGCTCGTAGGGTTGTCCCTGGAGATTGTGAATCTTCCTTGAACGGATGGCGCGTACCACTGTTCTTTCCCCGTTGGTTGGCTCACTCCGGCCACCCTTTCCAGCCTCGTCCCTGGAGCCTGGCGGACCCAGTCCATGCTGTAGTCAGTGAAGGTGAATCCAGAGGCTTTGCAGGAGAGGCTCAGGGACCCCGCGGGCTGCACCAAGCCTCCCCCAGACTCCACCAACTGGACTTGGCACAGGACACCTGCAAACAGAGAAACAGACTGAGAACTGTCCCTGCAGCGCGGTCCCCGCTGAGCCCGAACCCAGGGACACACCTTTGACAGCGATGAGCAGGGAGGCCCAGAGGAGTGCGGACCCCATGGTGTGGACACAGGACGGGCTGACCCAGAGGCTCCTCTCCGGGATCTGCAGGGACAGGGGCTGGGCAGGTTTTCATGAGCAGGGCCGGGTCCTCATTTGCATGTCTTTCCCCTGTGGACCTGTCTGAGCTGCCCACCCGGGCTCCTCCCTCCCTGCCTTGCATTTGCGAAGGGCGGGGGGACAGGATATCTGGGCCTGGACCCAAAGGCACTCTGCTGGTCTGAACATGCTAGTGTTTGTCTGTATAACAGAGGACGTGTGACAGTTTCCTGACCAGGACGTCTTTGTGTTTGCAGGTGTCCAGTGTGAGGTGCAGCTGGTGGAGTCTGGGGGAGCCCTGGTGCAGCCTGGGGGGGTCTCTGAGACTCTCCTGTGCAGCCTCTGGATTCACCTGCAATAGCTGGTAGATAAACTTGGTCCTTCAGGTTCCATGGAAGGGGCCGGTGTGGATAAATCAAATTTATAGTCATGGAAGTAACACATACTATACAGACTCTGTGAAGGGCAGATTCACCATCTCCAGAGACAACACCAAGAACATGTTGTATCTGCAAATGAGCAGCCTGAGAGTCAAGACAACAGCCATGTGTTACTGTGTGAGAGACACCGTGAGGGAAGTCACTGTAAACCCAGAAACAAATCTCCATGTGGGAGGGGCATAGATCACTAAAAAGTGTGAAAAACAAGAACCACCCCAGGAGCAGAAGCCTGAATTCTAACACGTGACGACTTACACAGTAAAGAATATCCACGAGGGTCGAACCAGAGATGCAGATGCAGGTGGAGAGGGTGGTTCCTGCAGGGCCTGATGGGCAGAGCTGTGGGGACTGAGCAGAGAGTTGGTCTCATGTGGGGTGTGGGAACTGAGATCCATGGGGCAGGGGGGAATGAAGATAACCATCAGGATGGAGCCAGTCCTGAAACCAGGTGTCCCGGGGAAGCCAGGTGTCCCTCACAGCTGGCCTCACATCCCTGCCCACTGCTGCCCCTGCTCCTCTGTAGTTCATGCTTCTGCTTCCCGTGACCCACACAGACACCCACTGTCCCCCAACACTGGTCCACTGGCTCAAGGGTCACACTCTGTTCTCAGTTTATCCTCTGAACCCTGTGTAGGGGAAACAGTGTCAGAGGGAACTTCCGTCTCCTAAACATGAACATCCTTTTAATTCTTTCTCTGGTCGTGAGGGTTGCTTCACCTTTGTGAGTTCATTACTGGTGACGCTCAAAGGCATCAAATTTATATCTTCACCTGTCTTTTCTTATGTGACCACTTGTGATTTCCCCACAGGGTCTACCCACTGTCACTGTCACAAGATCTAGTTCCCTCTTCAGTTGTGAATATCGACAATGTCACAGCTCATTCTCCCCAGTAGACCTACATCCTGCTTTCCTGGGGATGAGCACACCTGAGCCACCTTCCCAACCACATAAACATATGCACACCTCGTGCATTTTCTTCTACGTGAACAAGAAAATGAAACTTTCTCCATCCAGGCTCACCTTTCCGTCTGGCCAGGACTGACCTGTGCACACATGGACAAACCCAGGCCAGGGTCCCATGATGAGAACGGACTCACCTGGCTCTGGATGTCAGTTCCTGTCTCTCAGCTCTGCTGCCCGGGAACAGCTCAGCCCACGTTTTCAGGTTCTCAGCAAAGGGCCCAGATTTTTTTGTTGTTGGGCTGCATCTTCCAGCTTCTGGTGGATCTTCCACAACCTACATCCAGGGAGGTAGAGTTTATAACTCATTATATCCAAGACATACTGTGGAACACCAGGGTGTACTACTTAGCATTCAAGTCTTTGTTGATGAAAAATATAGGAAATTACTTTTCAGGGTCTAGAACAAATAGATCAAAATCAATGCAGAGGTGAGGATGGAGCTGTGCTGTCCTCTCCACTACGACCTTCTCCTGTGGTCTCGGGCTCAGTCCTAGAGTCAGAGACACAGGGTCTCAGGGCTGCAGTGAAGGGACCGGCTCCTGGGCAGGGAGCTGCCCTCTGTGCTCGGTGAGTCTGTGCCTGTGCTCACCCCCCTCTGCAGCTCTGCTGCCGACAGTCATGAAAGTTCCCACAAATGACAGAAAATATCTCTACCAAGTTAAAAGAGGCTCTCGTGTGTCACACAGTGGACACTCTGGAGTGAGTGAGTGTGCAGTCAGGCAGGTCACAGCACCTCCCACGTGCAAGCTGAGGCCCTGGCACCAGAGGTCTGTGCCCCTGGCACTGAGGAGGGTTCTGTTCCTCAGGTTTTCCCCAAGGTGGCAGCCCTGAGGTCCAGGTGTCCTTGCAGAGACTCAGCTGTGTACAAGAAAGAAGCAGGACTGGGGCTGCCACCATTTCAAAATGCCAGGAAGGACTCCCCTGTGGCAGACACCCCTGCCTAGTCTCAGGAAGCTGGTGCAGACCCAGTGTCGTCAGCCTGTGTAGCTCAGAACAACCACCAGGGGGCACTGTCGTCTCCACAATCCTGTCCCTGGACACGTCCTGAGTGGGTTTAGATGCAACCTGCCTGAAGAACCTTAAATATCCCACTTCCATCCTGGTCTAGGTGTCTGTCACTGTTCACAGACAAATACTAGAATGTTCAGACCAGCAGAGGGCCCCTGGGTCCAGGCCCAGGCATCCTGTCCCCCACCCTCCCCAAATGCAAGGCAGGGAGGGAGGAGCCCTGGTGGGAAGCTCAGACAGGGCCACAGGGGAAAGGAATTCAAATGAGGACCCGGCCCTGCTCATGAAAACCTGCCCAGTCCCTGTCCCTGCAGATCCAAGAGAGGAACCTCGGGGGTCAGCCCGTCCTGTGTCCACACCATGGGGTCCGCACTCCTCTGGGCCTCCCTTCTCATCGCTGTCAAAGGTGCGTCCCCAGGCTCGGGCTCAGCGGGGACCGCGCTGCAGGGACAGTTCTCAGTCTGTTCCTCTGTTTGCAGGTGTCCTGTGCCAAGTCCAGCTGGTGGAGTCTGGGGGAGGCTTGGTGCAGCCCGCGGGGTCCCTGAGCCTCTCCTGCAAAGCCTCTGGATTCACCTTCACTGACTACAGCATGGACTGGGTCCGCCAGGCTCCAGGGAAGGGGCTGGAGTGGGTGGCACAAGTGAGCCAACCATCTGGAGATAAACAGTGGTACGCGCCATCCGTTCAAGGAAGATTCACAATCTCCAGGGACAACCCTACGAGCACAGTCTCTCTTAAAATGACCAACCTGAAATCTGAGGACACGGCCGTGTATTACTGTGTGAGACACAGTGAGGGGAAGTCAGTGTGAGCCCAGACACACACCTCCTGAGGGGACTGGCGGGCGCAGCTGCAGGGCGCGCTCAGGACACCAGGGGGCGCTCAGGAAACACAGAGAACAGCCCAGGAGCAGGTGCAGAGTGAGGGGGAAGGAGGGGCTTCCTGTTGGGAGCAGGGGTTTCCTCTCAGCTGCATCCAGGATGATTCTCACTTTTTCTCTGTGGCTCTAACTTCTCATATTCTCACTGCGGACAAGTGAGGAGGTGACACTGTGTGTGCAGATGACATGTCGGCAGTGACTGGGCTCCTGTCCTTCTCCAGGTCCCTCTGTGTCCTGTTATTCTTTCTTCACATAGTGAATCACAGTTCCTTATTAAATAAAATATATACTGAACATGTATCTCAGGGTTCCCACCTGGAGTGTTTGGTCTAAAACAAGAAATCCTTATTTTAACACAAAAATATATCCAAATATTTATAGCATCATTGTGCTAAAAGCTACAAACAACCCAAAAATCATTCTAGTTTTACAAATAAGCAAACTAGGGAACATCCGTTAATGGAATACTACTCAGCAATGAAAATAACACTCAACTGAATCACACCTCAACACAGGAGGATCTCAGTGATGACTCAGAGTGGAGGATCCAGTCTCAGAGATCACACAGGGGCATGTCCTGGGTGTTCACACAGCCCCCTAGGACCACAGGGGTTTGCTGGGCTCTGTCTCCTTCTCCCCATTCCCAGGGGAAAGCTACACTCCATGGGGACTGAATGTCCCCTCATTGTCCACAGGGCCCTGAGGGTGGATGGCTCCACACACTGAGGCAGACACACCCAGGCTCCTGTGGATGCACAGGGTCCAGGACCAGGGCTGACTGTGTCCTGACACAGTGTCTCCTCCAGCTGCCTCCGTCTTTGTTCTCCGTCAGCGCAGGACTCCAGGGCGGCCGACCCTCCACTATCATCTCCTGCCAGAGCCTTCACCACACCCAGGCCTGGGCCCCTCCACACTCTGCTGGAAGGAAACCTAATTCAGTCCCCAGTGTAGGTGGAATCAGACACTATCTGCCTTTCCCTGACGGCTTTATTTCACAGAGCACAGTGTCCTCTAGTGTCATCCAGGCTGGGGTGTGTGCAGGGTTTCCCTGTGATTTAAGGCTGAGCAGTAAGTCTCTATGGTGCACATGTAACACACTGATCCTCTCATCCACTGGGGACATTCACAGGCTCCCAAGCCTTGGCCACACTGAGTGGGGCTGCAGTGGTCATGGGAGCCCAGTCTCCCTTCCAGACCGATGTGTCTGCTGCACACACACTAGCAGCTGTGTGGCTGGTCCTGTGCGAGTCCTGTTCCACACCTGGGGAAACACCTGCTGGTTTCTAAGCGTCTGCACCAGTTGAGCAGGTGTCTGCTCAGAGGACTGCCTGAGGTTGTTTTTGTTCTCTTTCGTTGCAAATGTGCTTTGTGTTTTCATGACACTAGTCCTTTACCAAACATGCGATTTGAGTGTGTATCCCTGAGTCTGAGGCCTGTGTTTAAATCCCCTCCTCAGGGTCGTTATGTTATCAGTTATGATTGCAGGTCTCCTGGGCCCTGCTTCAGGTCGACCTGTTTCATGTGCTCATCCAGCAGGCAGCTGACCCCAGGGCACCAGTAACCAGTCGTCCAGGTGGCCCCACCAGCTGCAGATCACAGTGATGGACAAGCCCGAGGGTGAATGGAGCAGATGAAAGTCTTCTAACAGGCTGGGTGGGCTGGTCATCCCCATGCCCACAGTGACCACAACCTAGATATACAGGCGATATCTGTGAGCCCAACATGACAGAACAGGATTAAGAGGTGAATTCACCTTGGAAATACTCTTAAGGCCCTGGCCTGTTTGTCTCAGATGTTAGAGCGTCAGCCTGCGGTCCAGAGAGACCCAGGTTTGGTTCCTGCTAAGGCCATGTATCTCGGTTGCAGTTTGTCCCCGGCCCTGGTTGGTCGTGAGGGTGGCAGCCACTCTATGTGTCCCTTTCACGTCGATGTTTCTTTCTCTCTCTCTCTTTTCCTCTCTATTCCTCACACTGTATCTGAACAAAAAATGGAAAAAAATGTCCTCGGGTGAGGATAAAAAAAAAATACTCTTATGGAAACACAGAAATAGCTAATATCATAGCTATAGATGGAACTTAAGAAGCTGGAGAAAGTCAGGACTGTGTATTTGAAATGAAGAGAACTCTGAGTTCTCACATTTGAAAGGGTTGTTCTGGATTTTGGTAAATCCACTCAAACTACAACTGTCAGTTCAGTTACTGGTTCATTACAGACCAACCACAAAAGACAAATATCAGGTCAGCAGAGAGACCCCGTCTTGCTCTGTCTCACTCTGCACGGCCTCCTCACAGCTCTCGTCCTCACTGACCCCTCAGCTTCTGCAATTCATTTCCTCTATTACTGTCTCATGAATCTGCACTTTGTGTCTTCATCAAGTCCTTTCCACGGGTCCTCCACACCTGAGCCTTCCCAGGACAGGCCAGGACCTGCTCACTGCGGCCTCTGCAGGTCCCAGTGCTGGGAGGACAGGAACCCTCAGGGGCGGGCCCTCTCCAGTCTGCACGTCAATCATGTTTACTTTTGTGCTGTTTCTCAGAGCAGCTCACACACGAGGTTCAGTCAGTGGGGGCACTGCCCATGTGCTGGGTACAGGGGGGAGGGGAAATTGGGGTTCATTGCCATGAAAAATCATCAATGTGTGGGTTTGGGTGTGTTTGTGTTGCAAAGAACGTGTCATTGAAAAAATATTACACCTACTGCAGTTATTTATTTACACATTTCTTTCTGTATTCCTCATTGAGAATATGCTTATTGATCTTAGAGAACAGAGGGGAGACAGGGATAGAGAAACAGCAGTCTGTTGCCTCACACAGGGTCTCCGACCAGGGATCACAACGATACTGTAGGTATGTGCCCTGGGTAAGAATTGAACCCACAGCCTTTCATTGTACAGGATGACCACCCAGCCAACTGACCACCAGACCAGGGCTACACCTCTTTAACAGCTATATGTTCAGGTGTGTCTTTCTATTCTCTAACACTTTTTAAACTATCATTCTAGTACTTTCCTCAAAATTGTTAAAAATACCAAATTGACCGGAGATACTCCTACATGTGTCACCAATGAGTATGGAGCAGCTGATAGAAAATACCCTCATTGTCCGAGTCCTCGTGTCTCTCCTCAGAGAGGAGAAGCCTGACCTTAAAGGTGAGCTCTTCCCTCCCCTGGTCTTGGTGGGTGGAGAGGCAGCTGGTTCAGTCCCTAGGGTCCTGCAGCCTGCATGGCTCAGAGTCACCACTAGGGGTCACTGTCACCCCACAGTCCTGGTCCCAGCATCCCTGAGTGATGGTCATCTGAGCACCTGCCCTGGAGAACACCCCGCCCACCCAGGTGTCACCGTCTACACACACTGAGAGTCCATCCCCCAGGTCCCCACACTCGCCAGGGCCTCGCTCTCTCACTGTCCCATGTGAGTCCTGCACACACAGCTCCATGCAGGGCTCTCACTGGGACATTCACTTTCCCGACGTCAGCTCCAGTTCATCTCCTCATGTCTCCCTCTCACGACCTCTCTGCACCTTCGTCCTCCTGGTCACTTTCATCCTCGTGAAATAACCTCTGGGATCCTGTCTCTGTCATCTCTGCTCAGCATCTTCCTCACGTCCTTTGAGGTTCCTTCCTTGTCTGCCTGACGTCTACATGATGTAATTTTCAGGGGTGAGCCTACTTGTCTGTGATACGTACTGTAATAAAATTCACAATGTAAAGTTCAATCAAGTGAATTAATCTTTAAAATTAATCTGGGCTTCAAGCCATTGAAAGTTGGTCTCCTGGTCAGAGGACACAGCAAACAGATTTCAGTAATATTAAGGATCCCAGCCATCATTTCTCTATTGGGTTTTGTGCCCACTGTGTTCATATCAGGGTTTCTCCAACCATGGGCAATGGAGTTGTTAAATAAAGCATTTAAAAAGGACCCATTAAAAAAAAGAGTGCTGAATTGAACATTGTTAAAATTAAAAATATCTTCCACTAAATATTTCATTTAGGGAATGAAAAGACAAGCTACACAGAAATAATGTATTTTCAAATCACATGTCTGATGGGAGAACGTGTTTATTATTCATTAAGGATGTTGTATGTTCTGTGGGAGAGCCCAGCACCTCTGACCACTGGGACCATCCCCAGGGGCACAGTGAGGCTGGAAGTGACGGTTCCTCTCAGGGTTGAATTTCCCTTTCCTATGAGCATCTCTGTGCTGGGAACCTGCTTCAATTGTCTCCCTCTGACCCCAACATCAGTGAAAATATTTGACTGAAAACATCAGTCCATTAATCTGCTGCCTTTACAATTTCCACATATGAAATATTCTGAGTTGTACACATGAATAAGTAGTACTTTATTTTCAATAATTTCTCCATATAAAATATTAATATGTCTGATATAATTTGTGTGAGGTCTGTGCAATATTTCCTAGGCTTGGTGAAAGGAAGAGTTTGAGGAGGGACTCAAAGGCACAATTACCCAATTTTCAACATCAAGAATCACGAGTCTCCCATCCAAGTGATAACCAGGTCTGACACTACTTAGCTCTGAAAGTGTTTAGCAAAGATTGTAAGAAAAGTTTTTTAGCATTAAACTAAATAAAGGCATGTAGCACAGTGTTACTCAGAACTTGTAAGAAATATCATTTTAACAAAAAGTAAAAATTAAAATTAAAAAAGCATCAAGGGAGTCTCAATAAAATGTTCCTGGGATATAGTGCTTTGGATATAAGTAACAACATAAATTGAACTAACAAGATATTGACAATGAATGTCCTTTATATTTTGATTTTCAGATTGAAATAGACATTATTTGTGTTTCTTAAATTATGTTTAAACAATACACTTATTTAGAATAAACTTTGAAATTCTGTAAATATTAGAGAGCTGGGTTTAATAAACTACCTGGAACAAAGCAGTCCCTTTAAATCTAAGTGAAAGATGCATAAGAAACTAAAAATATAACCTACTCATCTAGTCCAACATTTATTACTGATGAGCACGTACAGTAACCCGACTCCAATAGGTCTCAAGTACCAGCTGACCCCCTATCCCTGACTTGCATGGTCAGTGAGTTCATGAGCAGAGATGCCCACAGAGGGGCCCAGAAGGACCAGGGCAGCCTGACCTCAGTCCCCCACTTATAAGGAACAGGCTGCCCCACATGCAAATTTCTCCCCAAGCTCCAGGGTAAATCCTCCCCTGGGCTGGGGAGGCTCACAGCTCTCTCCTCACACAGGGCTGAGGTCTCTGGGGAAGGCAGAGCCCTGGTCTAGAAGATGAGACTGCTGGGTCTTCTCCTGTGCCTGGTGACAGCCCCCCAAGGTGAGGGTCTCAGAGGTCAGACAGGGGTCTGTGGGGTGGTTGTGACTGCACGTGACTGACAGGGCCTGATGCTCCTTGTCCCCAGGTGTCCTGTCCCAGGTGCAGCTGCAGGAGTCGGGCCCAGGACTGGTGAAGCCCTCGCAGACCCTCTCCCTCACCTGCGCTGTCTCTGGGGGCTCAGTCACCAGTAGTTACTACTGGAACTGGATCCGCCAGAAACCAGGGAAGGGGCTGGAGTGGATGGGGTGCTGGACTGGGAGCACACGGTACAACCCAGCCTTCCAGGGCCGCATCTCCATCACTGCTGACACGTCCAAGAACCAGTTCTCCCTGCAGCTGAGCTCTGTGACCACCGAGGACACGGCCGTGTATTACTGTGCGAGAAACACAGTGAGGGGAAGTCAGTGTGAGCCCAGACACAAACCTCCAGAGGGAGACAAGAAGGAGGGGCTGCAGGGTGCACTCTGAACACCAGGGGGCGTGCAGGACTCACGGACTCTGTGTTGCAGCCCAAGAGCAGGTGCAGGTGGTGTTAATGGCTGTTTCCTCTGAGGCTCTGGGCTTTCTCTCCAGATAACAGTTTCTACAAGAGTCTCTCTAGACCTTTCTTTCTGAGGCTATGCTGCTGGTTCTGCATTTGGAGATTTATGATATTATTAGGAGCATTCTGACTTGCAGACATGTAGTGTATCACTTATGGAGGAAGAAAATGTACAGAGGGGTTGGTGAGCATCGGGAAACTGTCAGCACACAAGCAATGTCTGTCAAGAAAGGTGGACCTTGCTTAGCCCTCCCTGCATTTCAGGACACGCAACAGGTCAGTCAGGAATTTTCTGAGCCAAAACTGTCCATCAGACAACACGTGTGTCTTCAAGCAATGGCCCTGCCTTACTGTCACCACCTCATGAGCCATGGTCTAGGGGTCGTGCACAGCTGTGTCTGCAGCACAAACCGCGGGGGATTCCAGAGAGCAGCGCCTGGGACCTGTTCCTTGTGCCCCTGGAGCTGGAGGTCAGGGAGGGGCATTCTCAGTGCTAACACACTTTATGAATTCTACATAGGATAATATGGTTTTACATCATTTTTTTGTTGGCATATGAAATAAACATATGGTCTGAAAGAAACTGTAATTTATACACTGACCCCAAATGCATCATCACTGAATTCTGACCCACACAAGGGCACCCCTGTGAGTATTTCTATTCAACAGAACTGGAGTTTTTGTCAGAATAAGTAGGCAAGAAAAATTATAAAATGTGTAAATCAGAAAGAAGCAAGTTAAAGTGTCTCTTTATCTTTATCTATATACATAGGACACATCTTGTATATCAAAAACCCTAAACACTGCACCAGAAAACTGATAGGACTAGAGAGTGGATTCAGGAGAGATGTCAGGTACAAAACCAGCTCACAAAGGACTCGTGCTCCTGCCCCTCTCAGCACAGTGTCTTCAGGACCCTGGGAAACAGCTGTGGCTATTTCAGAGGAAAGTGAGGACAGAAAACGTGAACTCGGTGAACAACCAGGCAAGTCAGAACCTGATGAAACAAGCACCCTGGACGTGTGGGCTCCGTGTTGGTTCGTCCCCCCTTCCTGCACCCAGGCAGCATTTCCCCAGTGAGGCCCAGAGTCAGGTCCGGTTCCAGTTGACTCCCATCATGCCCCTGGCACTGAGGAGGGCTCTGTTCTCAGGTTCTCCTCTAGGTGGCAGCCCTGAGGCACAGGTGACCTTGCAGAGACTCAGCTGAGTACCAGTGAGAAGCAAGATCTGGGGGAGCCACCGTTTCAAAATGCCAGGAAGGACTCCCTTGTGGGTGACTCCCCTGCCTTGTCTCAGGAAGCTGGTTCAGACTCAGCATCGTCAACCTTTGAGGCTCAAAGCAACCACCAGGGGGCACTGCCACCTCCACAATCCTGTCCCAGGATGTGTCCTGAGTGAGTTTACCAGTAACCTGCCTGGAGAACCTTAAATATCTCACTTTTATCCTGGTGGAAAGTTCTCTGACAGTCGCTATATTTTAAAGAAAGATTTTGTTCAAGGCTCTTGCAGTGGGGGCATCACCACAGAAGAGGGACACAGGGATCCCTTGTGGTGCAGCAGAGACCCTGGGGTTCACAGCCAAGGAGCAGAGGGCGGGGTCCGTGGACGAAAAGAATGAGGAGGGGACGTCCTGTGAACAGCAGGGTCCATAGAGCTCCTGCGGGAAGGGACCCGACACCCAGGCTGGATGAGGGGAGGCGATGAGGAGTCTCTGGTCCTCTGTGGGCTTTGAAGGAAAACGTGCTCTCAGGACCCTGGGGAGTCAGGACACACTGAGCTCACCCGTCCCCCAGAAGGAGGTGGGTTCCAGGCACGTCTGCTGTCCAGGCTTTACCTCCATGCTCTGCAAACACGTTTATTACAGGAAGATAGGACATTCCGTTATCTAAACGCTATGAAAACCCAGAGATATCCTCTTTTTTTTTTTATGAATTTTTATTTATTTTTTTGTTACAGATATTTTACCTTTTTACCTCATTGGCACCTCCCCACCGCACCCCCCTCCACCCTGTACCCGGCTTAGTTGTCCATGTCCATTGGTCATGCATACATGCATATAAGTTCTGTGGTTTATCTCTTCCCACCCGCCCACCCCCCATCCCCTCTTCTGAGGGATGCCAGTCTGTGCCCTACTTCCATGTGTCTGGGTCTACTGTATTCCTCAGACTGTTATGTTCATTATATTCCGTATATAAGTGAGATCATGTGGTATTTGTCTTTTTCTGCTTGGCTTCTTTCACTTAGGATAATACTTTCCAGGTCTCTCCATGTCGTCTCAAAGGATAAGAGGTCTTTCTTTCTTACCGCTGCATAGTACTCCATTGTGTATATGTACCACAGCATTTTTATCCATTCGTCTACTGGTGGACACTTGGGCTGTCTCCAGATCCCAGCTATTGTAAATAGTGCTGCTATGAACATGGGGGTACATATATACTTCCTGATTGGTGTTTCAGGCTTCTTAGGGTATATTCCCAGCAGTGGGATCACTGGATCAAATGGAAGTTCAATTTTTAATTTTTTGAGGTAGCACCATATTGTTTTCCATAGTGGCTGCACCAGTCTGCATTCCCACCAGCAGTGTATTAGAGTCCTCTTTTCTCCACACCCTCGCCAACACTTGTTGTTTGATGATTTGTTGATGGCGGCCATTCTGACAGGTGTGAGGTGATACCTCATTGTTGTTTTAATTTGCATCTCTCTGATGATTAGTGATGTTGAGCATTTCTTCATATGTCTCTTGGCCATTTGTATGTCCTGTTTGGAGAGGTGTCTATTCATCTCCTCTGCCCATTTTTTAATTGGGTTCTTTGTCTTCCTTTTGTGGAGTTGTATGAGCACTCTATATATATTGGAAATTAACCCCTTATCTGGTACATCATTGGCAATGATGTTCTCCCATACAGTGGGTTGCCTTTCCATTTTGATGACTGTTTCTTTTGCTGTGCAGAAGCTTTTTAGTTTGATGTAGTCCCATGTGTTCATTTTCTCCTTTATTTCTGTTGCCTTAGGTGATGTATCAGTGAAAATTCTGCTCCGTATGATGTCCGAAATTTTGTTGCCTACATTTTCTTCTAGAATTTTTATGGATTCACGGGTCACATTTAAGTCTTTTATCCATTTTGCGTTTATTTTTGTGAATGGTGTAAGTTGATGGTCTAGTTTCATTTTTTTGCATGTAGCTGTCCAATTTTCCCAACACCATTTATTAAAGAGGCTTTCTTTACTCCACTGTATGCTCTTTCCACCTTTGTCAAATATTAATTGAGCGTATTCCTTGGGTCCATTTCTGTGTTTTCAGTTCTGTTCCACTGGTCTATATGCCTGTTCTTGTGCCAGTACCAGGCTGTTTTGGTTACAGTCGCTTTGTAGTATAACCTGATATCTGGTATTGTGATCCCACCTACTTTGTTCTTCTTTTTCAAGATTGCTGTGGCTATTCGGGGTCTTTTTTGGTTCCATATGAACTTTTGAAGTATTTGTTCTAGTTCTATGAAATATGTCGTTGGTATTTTGATGGGGATTGCATTGAATCTATAGATTGCTTTGGGTAGTATGGACATTTTAATTATGTTAATTCTTCCAATCCATGAACAGGGTATGTGCTTCCTCTTTTTTAGAGATATCCTCTTTTAACAATAAACTGTCATAACTCTAATAACACACATTAGAAGGACCAAGCTGTGTGATCAATTCAACTCACCACCCTGGCATTCACTGTGAATTTTTTTTTTAATCCTCACCCGAGGATATTTTTCCTTTTTTTTTTTCTTCTTTTGTTCAGATAGAGTAGGAGTGAGAGAGATAGAAACATCGACGTGAAAGGGACACATCGAGTTGTTGCCACTCGCACAACCCAACCAGGGCAAGGGACAAACTGCAACTGAGGTACGTGCCCTTAGCGGGAGCCGAACCCAGGTCTCTCTGGACCGCAGGCCGATGCTCTAACTGCTGAACCAGACTGGCCAGGGCTTCACTGTGAATTTAGAGGGCAAATGCCTGTTTCATAGATGAGGGATTAACCTTAAGTCTGAGCATTCTCACTGATCACAGGGATTCTGATTGTTTTCCACTTGCCTGATGAAGGCCAGGAGATCAAAGGCCACGGCCCCTCAGGGCTCTGGGTCTGGGTCTTCCCAACAAACAGCCACACACAGAGCACTTATTCCCAGTGTTGGACAGTCTTAGAGACCCAGGGTGCACATGGAGGGGACAAGGACAGAGGCTAAGTGTGACCACAGGGCATCTGCAGCAGGGACAGTTACACCTGACTTGCTGACACTCAGATGGGGAGGACCAGCCACATCAGGGCTGAATGTGTTTGCAGGCCCTTGAGACAGAGTGGACAGAACAGGGACCGTGAGGATCCAGGACAGTGCTCCTGGGCCCAGCACAGACTTCAGTTGTATGTGACAGTTCTGGGTGAACCTGCCTCACCTCAGCTGTTTGAGATCCACCTCACAGATGATGCACAACCCTCTCCACTGTCATGAGGACCCTGAGGCCACAGATGGATACAGCCCTGATGTGTGAGTAACCCTAGAATACAGAGTCCATTCATGTTCACATTACATACAAGGGGTCTGCACCCTCACTGGGCAGGTCCCTCTCTGTCCTGGTGTTGGTTCAGGGGAGCCATGGGGCCCAGTGGGGAGGAGCACAGGCCAGATGCTGGGCTCACTGTTACCAGATGTGACACTTGGACATGCCCCAAATGTCCTTATGATTGCAATTTAGTTATTGAAATGTTATCATGACCACGATTCTCCCCCAGGACACTCGCACCTGCTCTGAGGCACTGCCCTCTCTGCAGGTCTCCAACCCCAGAGCTCCCTATATAGTAGGAGGACATGCAAATAGGGCCCCCTCTGCCCATTAAAACAGGCCCAGCCCTCACCCTGCAGCTCTGGAACAGGAGCTCAGACCCAGGATCTCCAGGTGACCCCATTCCCTGACCAGGACTGAACACAGACCACTCACCATGGAGTTTGGGCTCAGCTGGGTTTTCCTTGTGGCTATTTTAAGAGGTAATTTGTGGAGAACAAGAGACACTGAGTGTGAGAGTGGATGAGAGAGAGAAACAGTGGACGTGTGACAGTTTCCTGACCAGGACGTCTTTGTGTTTGCAGGTGTCCAGTGTGAGGTGCAGCTGGTGGAGTCTGGGGGAGGCGTGGTGCAGCCTGGGGGGTCTCTGAGACTCTCCTGTGCAGCCTCTGGATTCACCTTTAGTAACTACTGGATGCACTGGGTCTGCCAGGCTCCAGGGAAGGGGCTGCAGTGGGTGGGTCAAATTAGTACTGATGGAGGGAGCACATACTATGCGGACGCTGTGAAGGGCCGATTCACCATCTCCAGAGACAACTCCAAGAACACGCTGTATCTGCAAATGAACAGCCTGAGAGCCGAGGACACGGCCGTGTATTACTGTGCGAGAGACACAGTGAGGGGAAGTCAGTGTGAGCCCAGACACAAACCTCCCTGCAGGAGAGTCTGTGACCACCTGGGGGCGCCCAGGGTCCTTGAACACAGAGACCATCCCAGGAGCAGGTGCAGTTGGAGGGTTGGGGTGCTTTCCTGTGTGGTTTCCTCTTCATGTCACAGTGGGCACCAGAGGAGTGACCCCAAAGCTAGAGATAAAAGCCACCCTGTTGGTGACTGTCATTGACTTGGCATCATGCTCACAGCACCCAGAGAAGTTGACACCAGGCAGAGGCAGAGGGACCATGACAGCTTGTGCAGATGTCCAGGCTGAGGACAAGCACACTCCCCAAGTGGTCATGTATCATTTATCACGTACACAGTTGGAATCTCTGGGAAGCGCCGGAAAGGCCCTTCAGCAAGTCAGAATAGCTTTGATAGACCAGGAAAGGAGACTGGCCCGGGGCTTGTATTTAGGTGAGGTGGTGGGGAGGGCGAGGAATTCTTCCAGAAGTCTGTGTTGTTGAATCTCCCAATGACATCTAAAGAGGAGACCCAACCTTTCTATCACGTCTCAAGAGGGGCTTGTGGAGAAGAGGGAGGAATGAGCCTTCGTTTATCAGCACAAAAAATAAACATAAATAAAGCCTGACTACCAATTTTACTTATCAAATACAGTACATGGACAAAAGATGCGATCAAGTTTCAAAATCTGTAGAAAACGATCATGTCTAAAGAAAATGAAAACCGGTCCCACAGATGAAATGCCAGTGATCTTTCAATCACGCGCTGAATAAGTAACCGATGCTTTCCATTTAACTTTAGGAAGGGAGGAGAGAGGAAACAGAGAGTGTTCGGATAGGCTACACCACCTCAAAAGTACTGTGACGTGGGAGAAAAAATGGCGGCGGAGTGAACAGAAGCTACACAGACCGTCTCCCAGAACCAAACTGGAATTACAACTATAACACAGACAAATTGACGGGAAAAAACAACAGAAAAGCAGCTTGGAGGACCATATAACGAGGGACCCTGACTCCATCCCGGTAGACTTGTGAAGGCGCAAGACGGGGGCTGGGAGCCCACGGTCCGCAGGTCGGCAGCTCGGCAGCGGCCTTAGCTGGGAGCAGCACCCTCGGGTTACACTCCCAGGCGGCTCCACAGCTCAGAGCCGGGACAGAGGCTGAAACAGCCACAGGCACTCCCCTTGGGCTCCGGCAGAGGGAGGGCAGACTGGACTGGAGCTGTATCGGGACACTCGGGATCTGGAGGGCACTCAGAGCTTTGGCTGAGTGCAGCCACTCAGGACGGTGGCCACATTGCTCCTTCCCAGGGCTCTGAGGAGAGGCAGCAGCCCCTCCCTAAGAGATCCAACCCCACCCTGTGGGCCATTGAAGTGTTAATTGAGGCTCACTAACAGCCAGCATCTGCCCCACCCTCGGGAAATCCCCTTGTGCTAAGCACCTGAGGGAGCTTTTCAATCAACTGACAACCCAAAACTCATCAAGTAACCTAGACTGCTAGCCTCCAGGCAAAAATCTAGAGGATAACAGTACCTTTCCTGGGCTGGCAACTTTAACCAGGAAAGTAAGACTTGACAGTGGTGTTCAACGTGAGTCCTCCCTCGCTCATCTAAACACAGGAGAGGGAGCCACAAACAGCAGAACACCAACACCCACAGGGAAAACTTGACAGGCTCCAAAGCCCACAGTGATAGCCAAAATGGTGAAACACAGAAACAGAAGCCAAATGAAAGAGCAAGAGACCTCCACCGAAGATGAGATCAATGTGGAGCAATTAGGCATGTTAACAGAGCTAGAATTCAGAGCCATGATCTTGAGGAAGCTGAACAGCATGAGTAAGGACATAGAGACACTGAAAATAAGCCAATTGGAAATTAAAAACCAAAAAGAAGAGATAAAAAATGATATATCAGAAATGAAAAACACATTGGAAGGTTTAAAAAGCAGAGTAGAGGAACCTGAGGACCGGATCAGTGAATTAGAAGACAGGGTAGAAAAAATCAACCAATCAGAAAAACAAAAGGAAAAAACTATTAAAAAACAGGAAGACAGTTTAAGATAACTATGGGACAGCTGGAAACGTAATAATATTCGCATCATAGGAGTCCCCGAAGAAGAAAATGAGCAAGGGATAGAGAATATATTCAAAAAAATAGTGAGAGAAAACTTCCCTAATTTGGTGAAGGAAGAAGGCATTCAAGTTCAAGAAGCACAGAGAGTCCCAAGTAAGAAGAACCCAAACAGGCCCACACCAAGACACATAGTAATTAAAATACCACAAATTAAAGACAAAGAGAGAATCCTAAAAGCAGCAAGAGATAAGCAACAGGTTACCTACAAAGGGAACCCCATAAGGCTCTCAGCTGACTTCTCAAAAGAAACACTACAGGCCAGAAGAGAATGGCATGAAGTAATCAAAGTCATGAAAAACAAGAATCTGAATCCAAGACTACTCTACCCAGCAAGGCTATCATTCAAAATAGAAGATCAAATAAAGAGCTTCCCAGACAAAAAAAAGGCTAAGGGAATACATTAGCACCAAACCAGCACTGCAAGAAATGTTAAAAGAACTGCTGTAATTAGCAGTAGAAATGGGAAGAAAAATAGAACCACACTAAACAAAAATGGCAATAAATAAGTACATATCAATAATCACCTTAAATGTAAATGGATTGAATGCTCCCATAAAAAGACACAGAGTACCTGATTGGATAAGAAAGCATGACTCATCTATATGTTGTTTACAAGAGTCCCACCTCTCAACAAAAGACTCACATAGGATGAAAGTGAAGGGATGGAAAAAAATTTTCCAAGCAAATGGAAAGCAAAAAAAAGCTGGGGTAGCAATTCTCATATCTGATAAAATAGATTTCAAAATGAAGACCATAACTAGAGACAAAGACGGCCACTACATAATATTGAAAGGATCTATCCAACAGGAAGATATAACCTTGATAAACATATATGCACCCAATATAGGAGCACCAAAATATATTAAAAATCTTCTGGAGGACTTCCAAGGAGAAATCGACAACAATACAATCATAGCAGGGGACTTCAACACCCCACTGGCACCACTGGATAGATCCTCTAGGCAAAAAATTAGCAAGGAAACAGACTCTAAATGAAGCACTAGACCAAATGGATTTAATAGATATCTACAGAGAATTACATCCCAAAACTACAGAATACACATTCTTCTCAAGTGCACATGGGACATTCTCAAAGATAGACCACATGATAGGACACAAACTAAATCTCTACAAGTTCAAGAAGATTGAAATCATATCAAGCATCTTCTCAGATCACAATGGCATGAAACAAGAAATCAATTGCAACAAGAACATGCAAAGACATTTCAACACATGGAGGCTAAATAGCATGTTATTAAACAATGAATGGGTCACCGAGGAGATCAAGGAAGAAATTAAAAACTTCCTGGAAACCAATGAAAAAGAACACACAACAACACAAAATCTATGGGATGCAGTGAAAGCAGTTCTGAGAGGGAAGTTCATAGCACTACAGGCCTACCTCAAAAAACAAGAAAAATTCCTAATTGACTGTCTAACCTCACAACTTAAAGAATTAGAAAGCAAACAAAAAGAAAACCCCAGAGCAAGAAGAAGGAAGGAAATAGTAAAGATCAGAGCAGAAATAAATGACATAGAGACCAAAAAAGCAATTCAAAGGATCAATGAAACAAAGAGCTGGTTTTTCGAAAAGATAAACAAGATTGATGGACCGTTAGCTAGACTCACCAAGAAACAAAGAGAGAGAACCCAAATACACAAAATCAGAAATGAAAGAGAAGTAACAACCAACACCACGGAAATACAAAAGATCTTTAACAACTACTATGAACAACTATATGGCAACAAATTCAACAATCTAAGCGAAATGGACAAATTTCTAGAAACACACAGTCTCCCAAAACTATTCCCGGAAGAGATAGAAAACTTGAACAGACCAATAACAACTAAGGAAATTGAAGAGGTAATCAAGACTCTCCCAGCAAACAAAAGCCCAGGCCCAGATGGCTTCACGGGGGAGTTTTACCGAACATTCAAAAAAGAACTAACACCCATTCTCCTCAAACTATTTCAAAAAAATTCAAGAAGAAGGAAGACTTCCAAACATGTTCTATGAGGCCAGCATAATTCTAATTCCAAAACCAGAAAAAGACACTACAAAGAAAGAAAACTACAGGCCAATATCCCTGATGAACATAGACGCCAAAATCCTGAACAAAATATTAGCAAATCGGATCCAGAAATACATCAAAAAAATTATCCACCATGACCAAGTGGGATTCATTCCAGGGATGCAAGGCTGGTACAATATTCGCAAATCAATAAACGTGATACACCACATAAACAAAATGAAGAATAAAAACCACATGATCATATCAATAGATGCTGAATAAGCATTCGACAAAATCCAGCATCCATTTCTGATAAAAACGCTCAGCAATGTAGGAATAGAGGGATCATATTTCGACATAATAAAGGCCATATATGAAAGACCTACAGCCAACATCATACTCAATGGATAGAAACTAAAAACATTTCCATTAAGAACAGGAACAAGACAGGGATGTCCACTTTCACCACTCTTATTTAACATTGTACTGGAAGTCTTAGCCACAGCAATCAGACATGAAGAAAAAATAAAAGGGATCCAAATTGGAAAGGAGGAAGTGAAACTGTCATTATTTGCAGATGACATGATATTATTCATAGAAAACCCTAAAGACTCCATCAAAAATCTACTAGACTTAATAAATGAATTTGGCAAAGTAGCAGGATACAAAATTAACGTCAAGAAATCGACGGCATTCTTGTACACCAATGATGAACTCACAGAAAGAGAAACTGAAAAAACAATCCCATTTACCATCGCTCCAAAAAAATTACGATACCTAGGAATAAACTTAACCAAAGAAGTAAAGGACCTATTTGCAGAAAACTACAGGTCATTGAAAAAAGAAATAGAGGAAGATATAAAAAAGTGGACACACATACCCTGTTCATGGATTGGAAGAATTAACATAATTAAAATGTCCATACTACCCAAAGCAATCTATAGATTCAATGCAATCCCCATCAAAATACCAACGACATATTTCATAGAACTAGAACAAATACTTCAAAAGTTCATATGGAACCAAAAAAGACCCCGAATAGCCACAGCAATCTTGAAAAAAAAAGAACAAAGTAGGTGGGATCACAATACCAGATATCAGGTTATACTACAAAGTGACTGTAACCAAAACAGCCTGGTACTGGCACAAGAACAGGCATATAGACCAGTGGAACAGAACTAAAAACCCAGAAATGGACCCAAGGAATACGCTCAATTAATATTTGACAAAGGTGGCAAGAGCATACAGTGGAGTAAAGACAGCCTCTTTAATAAATGGTGTTGGGAAAATTGGACAGCTACATGCAAAAAAAAAATGAAACTAGACCATCAACTTACACCATACACAAAAATAAACTCAAAATGGATAAAAGACTTAAATGTGACCCGTGAATCCATAAAAATTCTAGAAGAAAATGTAGGCAACAAAATTTCGGACATCGTACGAAGCAGAATTTTCACTGATACATCACCTAAGGCAACAGAAATAAAGGAGAAAATGAACACATGGGTCTACATTAAACTAAAAAGCTTCTGCACAGCAAAAGAAACAATCATCAAAATGGAAAGGCAACCCACTGTATGGGAGAACATCATTGCCAATGATGTATCAGATAAAGGGTTAATTTCCAATATATATAGAGTGCTCATACAACTCCACAAAAGGAAGACAAAGAACCCAATTAAAAAATGGGCAGAGGAGCTGAATAGACACCTCTCCAAACAGGACATACATGTGGCAAAGAGACATATGAAGAAATGCTCAACATCACTAATCATCAGAGAGATGCAAGTTAAAACAACAATGAGGCATTACCTCACACCTGTCAGAATGGCCGCCATCAACAAATCATCAAACAACAAGTGTTGGCAAGGGTGTGGAGAAAAGGGTATTCCCACTCTAATACACTGCTGGTGGGAATGCAGACTGGTACAGCCGCTATGGAAAACAATATGGTGCTACCTCAAAAAATTAAAAATTGAACTTCCATTTGACCCAGTGATCCCACTGCTGGGAATGTACCCTGAGAAGCCTGAAACACCAATCAGGAAGAATATATGTACCCCCATGTTCATAGCAGCACTATTTACAATAGCTGGGATCTGGAGACAGCCCAAGTGTCCACCAGTAGACGAATGGATAAAAAAGCTGTGGTACATATACACAATGGAGTACTATGCAGCGGTAAGAAAGAAAGATCTCTTATCTTTTGAGACGACATGGAGGGACCTGGAAAGTATTATCCTAAGTGAAAGAAGCCAAGCAGAAAAATACAAATACCACATGATCTCACTTATATACGGAATATAATGAACATAACAGTGTGAGGAATACAGTAGACCCAGAAACATGGAAGTAGGGCACAGACTGACATCCCTCAGAAGAGGGGGTGGGGGTGGGGGGGTGGGAAGAGATAAACCACAGAACTTATATGCATGTATGCATGACAAATGGACATGGACAACTAAGCTGGGGACGGGGCGAAGGTGGGGTGGGGTGGGGGGTGTCAATGGGGTAAAGGGGTAAAATATCTGTAACAAAAAAATAAATAAATAATTCATAAAGAAAATGAAAACCCAAGTGTTTATAATTAAGCAAATGATGATGGTGATGATGGGGATGATGACGATGATGATGGTAATGATGACAATGATGATGATGACGACAATGACGATGAAGATGATGAAATGAAACAGATCCTGGTCAGTGACATGATGGCCCTTCACACAAACATACCATTACCATGGCTCCTGCAGGGAGGGGTGTCCACTCTTCCCTCTAAGTGTTTAGAGATTTTATAAACAAAGCGCCAATGAACTCTGCAGCTCAATGATGCATGGTGTGATCATGTGAGTAATGACCCCGCAGGTGTCCAAGTGCTAACCCCCTGGACCTGTAAACTTGTTACCTCACAGACAGTGTAAGCAGATACATGTGGGTAACAGGAATCCCCTTCCATCCTTGTGCAATGATACGTTTTTAATTCCCCCTCAATCTCTGCCTGCTGAACATTTAAAGTTTATATTCTAACAAAATCCTGGTCATAATCACTCAGGTGTTTCCTACGATGACAGAAGCTGTGTCTATCATGTCCTGCACTTCTTCCTGGGTTGTCTCTGGAAGTGGTTTAATCCCAAATATCCAGTAACACTCTGTCCATGAACATCAGGCACATCTCTGTCCTCTGACTCAGAACACGTCCAGCTTCCTCCCCTCACCCAAGTCCAAGTCCTGTCCAGTTCTGGGCAGTTTCCCAGCAGCCCTCACTCCTGGTGCCAGAGCCTCTCTGTCCCTGTGGCTGCTGCAGCCAATGCCCCTGGACCGTGAGGCTCAGCACGTCCTGGGGGTCTTAGTAATTCACAAAAACAGGCCCAGTACAGAAAACAGGGGTGAATTAGACTGTTATAAATGAAATACATTAATCCTACCAAAGATTCCATTAAGGGAATGAAAAGACCAATATCAACATATTTTATGTTCAAATAACTTGTCTGATGGGAGCATGTTGTCCTTATGCATTAAGTATGTTGTAAGTTTGTGAAAGAGCCCAGCATTACCATTTCTCAAGGATGCGTTCAACTCTATTCTATAAATTACTAGTGTAATTAACACTGTGAAGTCCAAGAAGATGCACTACTTTGTATAATGACTCAGCAGATTACACTGTAAAGGGCTCTGCTGAGTCAGAGTCCAGGGAAATCAGAGACCAATGACCTAGGAGCTGACTCACTGTTACTCTGCGGTCTCCTGTGCACTTGGTCATGTGAGAACTCTGACTCCTGCGACCAGGGCTGCTGACCCTGGGCTGATGTTCCTCCTCCCCCTGGGACGTGAGCTGAGAGGGAGATAGCCCACCACCCTGTCTACATGGCCATTCTGTAGCTTACCCTCTGTCCACCTGGTGATCACTGCTTACCTCCATACACCTCCACACTGAGAAACACAATCTGTCTCCACCAGATTATGTCCAAATTCTAACCTGACGTTGCATTTCTTTCTAGCAGAACCGCTGTCCAAATGTCCGCATCACTGATCTGAGATCCTGCATGATGTGTCCTAAGAGCCACCATCCTGGTTTTTGTTCAGGGACAGGTGTGGGCCATGGGACCATGAGCATAGGTTCCACATCCTACATATTTCAGGTTTGCCCTAAAGACACAGCTGACGGGACACACAGCCCTGAGTCCATCTGCTGTGGACATTTCCCCAGTAGACTTTCCAGACTAAGAATCCTGTGCTTTCTACTGAGGACTCTGATTCCTGAAAGACTCACAGTCACAGAGAGAACCATTCACCAACGCACAGCACAGAGTCAGACAGGTCAGCCCAAAATGCACCCAGGATTCTTTTTCCCCTCCCCAGTCCCCCATCCTCGCTGCCCCTATTCCTAGTCCTCCTCCCTTCCTCATATTTCTCTTCCTTTCTCTCTACTTCCTCTACTTGGGAGCACTGTCTGCCTCTCTGTAGTTCACACGTCTGCTTCCCAGTGACCCACACAGACACCCACTGTACCCCAACATTGGTCCACGGGCTCTAGGGTCACACTCTGTTCTCAGTTTATCTTGTGAACACTGTGCAGGGGAAACAGTGTCAGAGGTGACTTTTATCTCCTGAACAGGAGCCTCCTGCACTTTTAATTCTTCCTCTGGTCGTGAGGGTTGATTCACTTTTGTGTGTTCATTTCTGGTGCCTGTCAGAGGCTCTCATTTATATCTTTTCCTCTAATTTCTTACGTGACCACTTGTGATTTCCCCACAGGGTCCACCCACTGTCATTGCAATGAGGTCTGGTTCCCTCCTCATATGTGAATATCCACAACATCACAGCTCACTCTCCCCAGTAGACCTGAATAGACATTTCTCCAAAGAGGACATACAGACAGCCATGAGACATATGAAACAATACTCAGCACTATTAATTATCATAAAGATGCAAATTAAAACTACAACTAGACTTGCTTTGGCTGGTTTGGCTCAGCAGTTGGAGCGTCAGCCTGTGGATGAGGAAGTCCCGGGTTTGGTTCCCTTTAGGGGCACTTACCAAAAAAATAAATAAATAAAACATAAAAACTACAAGTACACCTGCCAGAATGGCTCCTATCAATAAATCAACAAACAACAAGTGATGGTGAGGATGTGGGGGAAGGAGGACCCTTGTGCGCTATTGGTGGGAATGCAGATTGGTGCAGCCACAGTGAAAACAGTATAGAGTTTCCTCAAAAAAATAAAAATAGAACCGTTCAGACTGACAAACACCAGAGGAGGGATGGGAGAAGGACAGATGAGATAAACCAAAGAACTTATATACATATAGGCATAACTAATAGACATAGACAATACTAGGAGGAGGGTTGGGGTAGAGAGGAGAGTATATAGGGAGGAAAAGAAGAAACATCTGTAACAAGAATAAATTAATTAATAAAAATGTAAATATAAAAATAGAACTGCTTTTTGACCAGAGAACCCACCTCTGGTAATATATTCCAATTATCCCAAAACACGATTTGGAAAGAATATATGCACTCCCATGTTTATAGCAGCATTATTTACAATATCCATGATCTGGAAACCACCCAGTTGACAATGTAGATGAGTGGATAAAAACTGTGGTACATTTACACAATGGAATACTATGCAGCTGTGAAAAAGAAGAAACTCTTACTCTTTGCAATATATGGATAAACATGTAGATTATTATGCTAAGCAAAATATTACAGTCAGAGAAATACAAATACCCTGTGATCTCATGCATATATAGAATCTAATAAAAAAAATAAACTGACAAACAGAATACAACCAGAGACATGGATACATATGAATGACAGAGGTCAGAGGGTGGGGTGTTGGGAGAAGAGTAGATAAAGGAAGGGGAAGAGAGGACCCAGGAAACATATATGCAGAGCCCATGGACACAGACCGAGTGGCAGGGCTGGGTGGATGTGGGCAAAGCGGGAGGAATAAGGGAAAACCATAACAGTCTCAACAATTTGAAAAAAAAAAAATGTCTCTTGTCAAGAAAGACAACATTCTTATGGGAAAAAGACAGAGATTCTCTTTCAAACAATCTTGTGACCAAATGACTATTCATCATGAAATCTACTGACCCACCTCAGCAGAATCCAACCAGAGGCTCTGCTGACTCAACAGTGCAGCTCAGCTCCACAGCTCAGGGTCCCAGCCACCAGCAGCAGGACACATGTGTGTGGACAGTGAGCACCAGAGGTGTGTGACCCCAAAGCTAGAGAAGAAGGACTCGTGGGGTGATGGTCACTGATGTGGCACCATGCTCACAGCACTGAGAGCAGTTGACACCAGGCAGAGGCAGAGGGACCCACGACAGCTTGTGCAGATGTCCAGGCTGAGGACAAGCACACACAGGGGACATGTATCATGTACACAGTTGGAATCTCTGGGAAGCACAGGAAAGGCCCTTCAGCAAGTCGGAGGAGCTTTGACCAGGAAAGGAGACAGGCTCAGGGCTTTTATTCTGGTGAAATCGGGTGGGGGGGATTCTCCTTCCAGGGGTTTGTGAGGTACAATCTCCCAATGACATCTACAGAGGGCAGACCAAACCGTTCTCATCAGATCCCAGTGTGGGGCAGATGGAGAAGAGGAAAGAATGAGCCCTCATTTGTCAGCACTAAAAATATAAAAATGAAATAGTCTGACTGGATATTTTACTTAGCAAATATAATAAATGACCAAAAAATGAGAAAAGGTGTCATTGTTTTGGACAGCAACCATGACTACAGATAATAAGAACAATTTTAAATAAACAAATGGTGATGATGGTGATGACGATGGACTGAGACAGGGTCCTGGTCAATGACATGAGGGCCCCTCACACAGACACACCATCACCATGGCTCCTGCAGGGAGGGGTGTCCAACCTCCCCTGTAAGTGTTGAGGGATTTCATAAACAAAGCCCAATGAATTTGCAGCTTGGGTGAAGCATGTAGTGACCATGTGAGTGATGACCCCATGCCCGAGTGCTAAACCCTGGACCTGGGAAGTTGTCACCTCACAGACAGTGACACTGTGAGCAGGTGCATGTGGGTAACAGGAATCCCTCCCCCCCTTTGCAATGACACGTTCCTTATTTCCCTTGATCCCTGCCTGCAGAACCTTTAACATTTCTATTCTAACAAACTCCTGGTCATAATCACTCAGGTGTTTCCTATGATGACAGAAGCTGTGTATATCATGCCCTGCACACCCTCTTGGGTCATCACTGGAAGAGGTTTAAACCCACAAGTCCAGTAACACTCTGTCCATGAACATCAGGCACATTTCTGTCCTGTGACTCAGAACACGTCCAGCTTCCTCCCCTCACTCAGGTCAAAGTCCCGTCCAGTTCTGGGCAGTTTCCCAGCAGCCCTCACTCCTGGTGCCAGAACCTCTCTGTCCCTGTGGCTGCTGCAGCCGATGCCCCTGGACCATGAGGCTCAGCACATTCTGGGCGTCTGTGTGATTCACCAAAACAGGCCCAGCACAGAAAACAGAGGTGAATTAGATTTTAATTAAATACATTTGTCCCACCAACTATTGCATTTAGGAATTGAAGTGACAGGCCTACACACAGAATCCATTTCTGAATAATGTCTGTGATGGGAGAATGTGTTAACTACACACTGAAGACGTTATATGTTCTGTGGGAGAGCCCAGCACCTCTGAGCACAGTGACCATCCCCAGGGGCAGAGGGAGTCTGTGAGTGGGAGATTTTTGTCAGGTTTGAAGTTCCCTTTCTATGAGAAAATCTACAAAGTAATTCTCTTCACTAACCTCCTTCTGATCCCTGACATCACTGATAACACTAGACAGAAAACAGGACAATCTCCTGCGATAATCATCTCAGCCTATGAATGATTCTGAGTTGTACACAGGCATAATATGTTTACATTTCTTGTCTTTTCTCCATGTAAAGTCATGATTATGTCTCATGTGACTAGTTCGGGGTCTCTGCAATAGGCCATGGGGTGCATAATGCAAGAGTTTGCACAGGAAGCTGGAGACACAGAAAATTTCCAACAACAATAATTAAGAATGTCTGAGCTGCCTGTGTTTGGAAGGTAGTTTCTCAGATCAAAGCAACGCCATAAATTGAGATATTAGTGCCTGGCTGGTGTAGGTCAGAGAACTGAGCATTGCCCCATGGTCTGAAAGGACCAGGTTTGGTTCCTGGTCAGGGCACATGGCTGGGTTGTGGGCTCCGTCCCCAGTAGGGGGCGTGCAGGAGGCAGCAGATGGATGTTTCTCACATAGAAGTTTCTACCTGTACTGCATTTCTGTTATCTCTAAAAATCAATAAAAATATATTTAAATAAAATTGATATATAAGACATTGAGCATGGATGTCCTTTATTTTTATTTTTGCACAAAACTAGACATTATTAGTATGACATTATAACAGAAAATTTTGGAAATAGTGAATATACCAGAATGTTGGGGTTCAGAAATTATCTAAACAATTTATTATCACTTTTAAATTGGATTGAAAGATGCTTGGGGAGTGAAAAGTGTAACCTACCAAACTTGTCCATCACGTTTTCTTTCCTTGAGAATAGTGAGGCTGACATTTTACCCTGTTGCAATGACTTCTGAACTTGGGGATTCTATTTCCCTGACTCACATGCTGAGTCAGTTCAAGGGAAGAGATGTCCTCACAGGCGACCCAGAAAGACCAGGGCAGCCTAACCTCAGTCCTCCACTTATAAGGAACAGGCTGCCCCACATGCAAATTTCTCCCCAAGCTCCAGGGTAAATCCTCCCCTGGGCTGGGGAGGCTCACAGCTCTCTCCTCACACAGGGCTGAGGTCTCTGGGGAAGGCAGAGCCCTGGTCTAGAAGAAGATGAGACTGCTGGGTCTTCTCCTGTGCCTGGTGACAGCCCCCCAAGGTGAGGGTCTCAGAGGTTAGACAGGGGTCTGTGGGGTGGTTGTGACTGACAGGGCCTGATGCTCCTTGTCCCCAGGTGTCCTGTCCCAGCTGCAGCTGCAGGATTCAGGTCCAAAATTGGTGAAGCCCTCACAGACCCTCTCCCTCACCTGCACTGTCTCTGGATTCTCCATCACCAGTGGTTCCTGCTGGGATTGGATCCGCCAGAAACCAGGGAAGGGGCTGGAGTGGATCGGGTGGATATGTCATAATGGAAACACTTACTACAGCCCGTCCCTCAGCAGCCGCATCTCTATCTCTAGAGACACAGCCAAGAACCATTTCTCCATGCAGCTGAGCTCTGTGACCAACGAGGACACAGCCCTGTACTACTGTGCGAGAGACACAGTGAGGGGATGTCAGTGTGAGCCCAGACACAAACCTCCTGAGGGGGACAGGAGGGCGGGGCTGCAGTGCACGCTCAGGACACCAGGGGGCGCTCAGGGTCCCTGAACACAAGGAGCAGGTGCAGTTGGAGGTTTGGGCTGGTTTCCTGTGTGGTTTCCTCTTCATGTCACAGTTTCCCTCAGGGAACCTCTCTGGATACTTGATTCAGTGTTTACTTCTGATATCTCAAAAGTCTGTTGTCCATTTGCCAATGGTACATTTGATAAGGGATTAAATTCCAAAGCATATGAAAACCGTATACAACTAAAAAGCAAGAAGACAAATCTCTTAAAAAATGGGACAATGCCCTGAATAGACACTTCTCCAAAGAGGACACACAGAGGCCAGGAGACATAGCAAACAATGCTCAGCATCAGTGATCATCAGAGAGATGCCAATCACACTACAACTACAGCTGCCAGAACGGCTCCCGTCAATAAACCAACGGACAACAAGTGCTGTGAGGATGTGGGGAAAGGAGCCCTGGTGCCTGTGGGTAGGATGCAGAGTGATGCAGCCGCTGTGGGGAACAGTGTGGAGGCTTCTCAAAAAATTAAAAATGGAACTGCTTTTTGACCCAGTGATCTCACTTCTGGGAATATATCCTCATTGTCCCTAAGAACAAATCAGAAAGAATATGTGCACCCCTATGTTTATAGCAGCATTATTTACAATATCCATGATCTAGAAACAGCCCAGCTGCACATGTGGATGAGTGGATAATAAACGGTGCTGCATTTACATAATGAAATACTATGCAGCTATAAAAAAGAAGGAACTCTTATTCTTTGCAACAATACCCATGGACCTGTAGATTATTATGCTAAGCAAAATCAGTCAGTCAGAGAAATACAAATATCCTGTGATCTTCTTTATATACAGAATCTAATGGACAAAATAAACTGAGGATTAAAATGGAACATAGAACAGACTGACAGAGGACAGGATCTGGACTAGGGAAGAGTGGATACAAGAAGGTGAAGAGAGGACCCAGGGAACATATGTGCAGAGCCCATGTGCACAGACACAGTGGTAGGGCCAGGGGAGTGTGGGAGAGAGCTGGCTGAATGTGGGCAAAGTGGGGAAAGTGGGGGACCTAGTAATAGTGTCTACAGTAAAAAATAAAGAAATGTCTCTTGTCAAGAAAGACAACTTTCTTATAGGAACAAGGCAGCGATTCTCTTTCAAACACTCTTGTGTACAAATGACAATTAATCATGAAATCTATTGACCCACATCAGCTGAATCCAACCAGAGGCTCTGCTGACCCAACAGTGCAGCTCAGCTCCCACAGCTCAGGGTCCCAGCCACCAGCAGCAGGACACATGTGTGCTGGACAGTGGTCACCAGTGGTGTGTGACCCCAAAGCTACAGAAGAAGAACTTGTGGGGGTGAAGGTCATTGACTTGGCATCATGCTCACAGCACCCAGAGCCGTTGACACCAGGCAGAGGCAGAGGGACCCACGACAGCTTGTGCAGATGTCCAGGCTGAGGACAAACACACACAGGGGACATGGAACGTGCATCATGTACACAGTTGGAATCTTTGGGAAGCACGGGAGAAACCCTTCAGCAAGTCAGGGCAGTTTCCCAGCAGCCCTCACTCCTGGTGCCAGAGCCTCTCTGTCCCTGTGTCTGCTGCAGCTGCTGACCCTGGACCATGGACTCAGCACATCCTGGGGTCTGTGTGATTCAGCAAAACAGACCTAGTACAGAAAATAGGGGTGAATTAGACTTTATTGAATTAAATACATTTATCCCACCAAAGATTCCATTAAGGGAATGAAAAGTCAAGCAATAGAGAGAGAGAACATTTCCAAATTATGTCTGTTGGGAAAATGTGTTCATTATACATTAAGGATGTTATATGTTCTGTGGTGGATCCCGGCACCTCTGGGAGTGTGTCCTAAGAGTGAGGGTTCCTGTCAGGGATGAAGGTCCCTCTCCTGTGAGCACATCTGTGCTGGGAACCTCCATAATTGGCCTTCCTCTGACCCCAACATCACTGAGAATATTTGACTGAGAGAACAGGTCAGTTAATCTGCTGCCTTTACAATTTTCACATATGAAGGATTCTGAATTGTACACATGAATAATTACTCTTTTATTCTCAATCATTTCTCCATGTAAAATATGAATATGTCTGATATAATTTGTTGGGGTCTCTGCAATAAGCCATGGGCTTGCATAAGGGAAGAGTTTCAGGAGGGACAAAGGCACAATTACCAAATTTTCAACATCAAGAATCAGGATCTCCTATCCAAGTACTCACCACTACTGACACTACTTAGCTCTGAAACTGTTTGGCAAATATTGCAAGAAAAAGGTTTCTAGCATTAACCTAAACAAAGGCATGTAGCACAGTGTTACTCAGAATTTGTAAGCATTACCATTTTAACAAATAAAAAAGAATCAAGGCTATCTCAATGACATGTTCCTGGGATATAGTTCCTTGGATCAAAGTTACAACAAAAAGAAATAAGATACTGAGAATGAATCTTCTTTATTTTATGATTTTTCATACCAACCTAGATATTATTTGGCTATGTAAAATTATGTTTATAAAAATGTATTTTTTATAAAAATATTTGACAGTTCAGTAGATACTAGAGAGGTGCATTCAAGAAATTACCTAAACAAATTTAATCCTTTTAAATCTATTTGAAAGATGCATGAGAAATTAAAAATGTAATCTACTCAACTAATCCACCACTTATCAGAAATGCGCACGGGACCATTAATCTGACTCCAGTATATCCTGTGTACCAGGAGTTCCCCAGTAACTGATGAATGTACTACGTGTATTCAAGAAAAGGGAAGCCTACACATTAGCAACAGAAGGCCCAGGGCAGCCTGACCTCAGTCCTCCACTTATAAGGAACAGGCTGCCCCACATGCAAATTTCTCCCCAAGCTCCAGGATAAATCCTCTCCTGGGCTGGGGAGGCTCACAGCTCTCTCCTCACACAGGGCTGAGGTCTCTGGGGAAGGCAGAGCCCCGGTCTAGAAGAAGATGAGACTGCTGGCACTTCTCCTTTGCCTGGTGACAGTCCCCCAAGGTAAGGGTCTCAGAGGTCAGAGGGGTCTATGAGGTGGTTGGAACTGCACGTGACTGACAGAGCCTGATGCTCCTTGTCCCCAGGTGTCCTGTCCCAGGTGCAGCTACAGGAGTCAGGCCCAGGACTGGTGAAGCCCTCGCAGACCCTCTCCCTCACCTGTACCATTTCTGGGGACAGTGTCTCTAGCAACAGTGCCACATGGAACTGGCTCAGGCAGCCCCCAGGGAGAGGTCTCCAGTGGCTAGGAAGGATATACTACAGTTTCATGTGGAATAGAGAGCATGTACCATCTCTCAGAGGTCAGTTAGCCATTAACGCAGACACGTCCAAAAACCAGTTCTCCCTGCAGCTGAGCTCTGTGACCACTGAGGACACGGCCGTGTATTACTGTGCGAGAGACACAGTGAGGGGAAGTCAGTGTGAGCCCAGACACAAACCTCCTGAGGGGGACAGCGGGGCTGGACTACAGGGCATGCTCAGGATACTAGGGGACATCCAGGGCACCAGGGGGCGCTCAGGACCACCAGCACAGGGCCCAGACCTGGAGCATGTGCAGAGTTAAGCAAAGATAAAATGTTGTGCTGTTAAATTAGTATTGCTTCAAGGCTCAGCAACAGAGCTCACAGAAAGCCCTTTCCTTTATCTACTTTCAGCGGTTGTATTTGTGAACAAAAAAGGGAGCTCTGTAGTAAATCTGACAAAATTCAGTGACTGAAAGTAACCTTGAAAAATGATCTGATCACACCCCACCCATAGAACTTCTTCCCTAAAAGGTTTACCTTTGCCATAAGCAAACCCACCCATTGTTCTTGTGTATCTAGGTTAACACACCCTTGGAATAAGCATGACCACCCTCAAGAGAGCAAACCTCCTTAACTATCCCGGAATCTCACCCCCGCCTCGCTTCCTCCACCTCCCGGTCATAATCTCCCTCACCTGCCCTCCTTCCTTCCAAATGCATAAAGGAAGCTGCAGACTGTGGTTCTCAGACCATTTGAGACCTTCCTCCCCAGTAATTGTCATTTTGGCTCAAATAAAATCTTACAGAAATTCTTTACACATGTGGATGATTCTTACATCAACATGTTTCTTCCGCGTGTGTAGAGGAAAATAAACACGATTATTCAAAACCTGCTACCTCAACAGGATGAATTACAGACTTTGCAAACACTGGAGAAAAAAATAAGTTTGCCTTTGGGTTGTCATTGACTTAAGTTTCCCTTTAGAAATGAGGTTTCTGCATCGATGCCCATTTCAACCTGTGGAACTTTTGCATGTACCTCTTAGGGTGTTGTTGTTGTTGTTGTTGTTGTTGTTGTTGTTGTTAATTGCATTTTGTTACAGATGTTTCTCCTTTTTCACTCCATTGACACCCTCCTCCAATCCCCCCTGCCCCATCCAGGATTTGTCCGTGTCCATTGGTTATGCGTACATGCATATAAGTTCTGTGTTTTATCTATATCCTCCCCTAATCAGCCCCTCTTCTGAGTGTTGTCAGTCTGTCCCCTACTTTCATGTTTCTGGGTCTACCCTATTCCTCAGACTGTTATGTTCATTATATTCCACAAATAAGTGAGATCATGTGATATTTGTCTTTCTCTGCTTAGCTTGTTTCACTTAGAATAATACTTTCCAGGTCCCTCCATGTCATCTCAAAGGATAAGAGACCTTTCTTTCTTGCAGTTGCATAGTACTCCATTGTGTATATGTACAACAGCTTTTTTTATCCATTCGTCTACTGATGGACACTTGGGCTATTTCCAGATCTTAGCTATTATAAATAGTGCTGCTATGAACATGGGGGTACATATATTCTTCTTGATTTGTGTTTCAGCTTCTTAGGGTATATCCCTAGAAGTGAGATCACAGGGTCAAATAGAAGTTCAATTTTTAATTTTTTGAGGTAACACCATATTGTTTTCCACAGTGGCTGCACCAGTCTGCATTCTCACCAGCAGTGTACTAGAGTCCCCTTTTCTCCACACCCTCGCCAACACTTGTTGTTTGATGATTTGTTGGTGGCGGCCATTCTGACAGGTGTGAGATGATACCTCATTGTTGGTTTAATTTGCATCTCTCTGATGATTAGTGATGATGAGCATTTCTTCATATGTCTCTTGGCCATTTATATGTCCTGCTTGGAGAGGTGTTCATTCAGCTCTTCTGCCCATTTATTATTGGGTTCTTTGTCTTCCTTTTGTTGAGTTGTATAAATACTCTATATATTTGGGAAATTAACCCCTTAACTGATGTATCATTGGCAATGATGTTCTACCATACATTGGTTGCCTTTCCATTTTGATGGTTGTTTATTTTGCAGTGCAGAAGCCTTTTAGTTTGATGTAGTCCCATGTGTTCATTTTCTCCTTTGTTTCTATTGCCTTAGGTGATGTATAAGTGGAAATTCTGCTGCGTATGATGTCTGAAATTTTGTTACCTACATTTTCTTCTAGAATTTTTATGGATTCATGGGTCACATTTAAGTCTTTCATCCATTTTGAGTTTATTTTTGTGTATGGTGTGAGTTGATGGTCTAGTTTCATTTTTTTGCATGTAGCTGTCCAATGTTTCCAACACCATTTATTAAAGAGGCTGTCTTTACTCCAGTGTATGCTCTTGCCTCCTTTGTCAAATAATTTCTGATTTTGTGTATTTGGGTTCTCTCTCTTTGTTTCTTGGTGAGTCTAACTATCGGTCCATCAATCTTGTTTTTTTCTTAAAACCAGCTCTTTGTTTCATTGATCCTTTGAATTGTTTTTTTGGTCTCCATGTCATTTATTTCTGCTCTGATCTTTACTATTTCCTTCCTTCTACTTACTCTGGGGATTTCTTTCTGTTTGCTTTTTAATTCTTTAAGTTGTGAGGTTAGACAGTCAATTAAAATTTTTTCTTGTTTCTTGAGGTAGGCCTGTAGTGCTATGAACTTCCCTCTCAGAACTGCTTTTCCTGCATCCCATAAATTTTATGTTGTTCTGTGTTCATTTTCATTGGTTTCCAGGAAGTTTTTTCCTTGATCTCCTTGGTAACGTATTCATTGTTTAATAACATGCTATTTAGCCTCCATGTGTACAAATGTCCTTGCATGTTTTTGTTGAAATTAAGTTCTAGTTTCATGCCATTGTGATCTGAAAAGATGCTTGATATGATTTCAGTCTTCTTGAACTTGTAGAGATTTAGTTTGTGTCCTATCATGTGGTCTATCTTTGAGAATGTCCCATGTGCACTTGAGAAGAATGTGAATTCTGCAGTTTTGGGGTGTAATTCTCTGTAGATATTCTATTAAATCCATTTGGTCTAGTGCTTCATTTAGAGTCTTTGTTTCCTTGTTAATTTTTTGCCTAGAGGATCTATCCAGTGGTGCCAGTGGGGTGTTGAAGTCCCCTGCTATGATTGTATTGCTGTCGATTTCTCCTTTGAAGTCCTCCAGAAGATTTTTAATATATTTTGGTGTTTCTATATTGGGTGCATATATGTTTATGAAGGTTATATTTTCCTATTGGATAGATCCTTTCAATATTATCTTGTGGCCTTCTTTGTCTCTAGTTATGGCCTTTATTTTGAAATCTACTTTATCAGATATGAGTATTGCTACCCAGCTTTTTTTTCCTTTCCGTTTGATTGGAAGATTTTTTTCCATCCCTTCACTTTCAACCTATGTGAGTCTTTTGTTGTGAGGTGGGTCTCTTGTAAACAACATATAGATGAGTCATGCTTTCTTTTTTTATTATTAATAATTAATTTTTGTTACAGATGTTTCTCCTTTTTCCCCCATTGATTCCCCCCTCCCTCTCCCTCCCTGCCCTTTCCCCAGTTTGTTGTCCATGTCCACTGTTCATGCATACATGCATATAAGTTCTGTGGTTTATCTCTCCCCGACCACCCCCTCTTTAGGGGATTGTCAGTCTGTACCCCACTTCCACGTCGCTGGGACTATCCATTCCTCAGACTGTTATGTTCATTATATTCCATAAATAAGTGAGATCATATGAAACTTGTCTTTCTCTGTTTGGCTTGTTTCACTTAGGATGATCCTTTCAAGGTCCCTCCATATAGTCTCAAAAGGATAAGAGATCTTTCTTTCTTACAGCTGCGTAGTACTCCATTGTATATATGTACCACGGCTTTTTTATCCATTCGCCTACTGATGGACATTTGGGCTGTTTCCAGATCTTAGCGATTGTAAATAGTGCTGCTACAAACATGGGGGTACATATATTCTTTCTGATTGGTGTTTTAGGATTTTTAGGGTATATACCTAGTAGTGGGATCACTGGGTCAAATGGAAGTTCAATTTTTAATTTTTTGAGGTAACACCATATTATTTTCCATAGTGGCTGCACCAGTCTGCAGTCCCACCAGCAGTGCACTAGAGTCCCCTTTTCTCCACACCCTCGCCAACACTTGTTGTTTGATGATTTGTTGACGGCGGCCATTCTGACAGGTGTGAGATGATACCTCATTGTTGTTTTAATTTGCATCTCTCTGATGATTAGTGATGATGAGCATTTCTTCATATGTTTCTTAGCCATTTGTATGTCCTGTTTGGAGAGGTGTCTATTTAGTTCCTCTGCCCATTTTTTAATTGGATTCTTTGTCTTCCTTTTGTGGAGTTGTATGAGCACTCTATATGTATTGGAAATTAACCCCTTATCTGATATATCATTGGCAATTATGCTCTCCCATACAGTGGGTAGCCTTTCCATTTTGATGATTGTATCTTTCGCTGTGCAGAAGCTTTTGAGTTTGATGTAGTCCCATGTGTTCATTTTCTCCTTTGTTTCTATTGCCTTAGGTGATGTGTCAGTAAAAATTCTGCTGCGTATGATGTCTGTCATTTTGTTGCCTACAGTCTCTTCTAGGATTTTTATGGATTCATGGGTTACATTTAAGTGTTTTATCCATTTTGAGTTTATTCTCGTGTAGGGTGTAAGTTGATGGTCTAGTTTCATTTTTCTGCAAGTAGCTGTCCAAATTTCCCAACACCATTTATTAAAGAGGCTGGCCTTACTCCACTGTATGCTCTTGCCACCTTTGTCAAATATTTATTGAGCATATTGCCTTGGGTCCATTTCTGGGTTCTCTGTTCTGTTCCACTGGTCTATATACCTGTTCTTGTGCCAGTACCAGGCTGTTTTGACTACAGTGGTTTTGTAGTATAACCTGAAATCTGGTATTGTGATCCCTCCAACTTCGTTCTTCCTTTTCAAGATTGCTGTGGCTATTCGAGGCCTATTTTGGTTCCATATGAACTTTTGAAGTAATTGTTCTAATTCTGTGAAGTATGCCGTTGGTATTTTGATGGAAATTGCGTTGAATCTATAGATTGCTTTGGGTAATATGGACATTTTAATGATGTTAATTCTCCCAATCCGAGTCATGCTTTCTTATCCAATCAGCTACTCTGTGTCTCTTTATCGAAGCATTCAGTCCATTTACATTTAAGGTGATTATTGATATGTATTTATTTATTGCCATTTTTCTTTAGTTTGGTTATATTTTTCTTCCTATTTTTTCTAATTGCAGCAGTCTTTTTAACATTTCTTGCAGTGCTGGCTAGGTGCTAATGTTTCCCTTAGCCTTTTTTTGTCTGGGAAGCTCTTTATTTGACCTTCTATTCTGAATGACAGCCTTGCTGGGTAAAGTAGTCTTGGATTCAGATCCTTGTTTTTCATGATCTTGATTACTTCATGCCATTCCCTTTTGGCCTGTAGTGTTTCTTGTGAGAAGTCAGCTGAGAGCCTTATGGGGTTTTCTTTGTAAATAACCTGTTGCTTATCTCTTGATGCTTTTAGGATTCTCTCTTTGTCTTTAATTTTTGGCATTTTAGTTACTATGTGTCTTGGTGTGGGCCTGTTAGGGTTCTTCTTACTTGGGGCTCTCTGTGCTTCTTGAACTTAAATGCCTTCTTCCTTCACCAAATTAGGGAAGTTTTCTGTCACTATTTCTTTGAATATATTCTCTAACCCTTGCTAATTTTCTTCTTCTTCGGGGACCCCTATGATGTGAATGTTATTATGTTTCCACTTGTCCCACAGTTCTCTTAAGCTGTCTTCCTGTTTTTCAATTTTTTTTCTTTTTGGTTTTCTGTTTGGTTGATTTTTTTCTACCTATCTTCTAATTCACTGATCCGTTCCTCAGCTTCCTCTACTGTGCTGTTTAGACCTTCCAAACTATTCTTTATTTCTGATATGTCATTCTTGATTTCTTCTTGGTGGTTTTTAATTTCCAATTGGTTAATTTTCAACATCTCTATGTCCTTACTCATGCTGTTGAGCTTCCTCAAGATTGTGGCTTTAAATTCTAGTTCTGTTAACTTGTTTAACTGCTCCACATTTACCTCATTTTTGGTAGAGGTCTCTTGTTCTTTCATTTGGCTTTTGTTTCTGTGTTTCACCATTTTGGCTATCACAATGGGCTTTGGAGCCTGCCAAATTTTCCCTGTGGGTGTTGGTGTTCTGCTGTTTCTGGCTCCCTTTACTGGGTTTGGATGAGTGTGGGAGGACCCACGTTAAACACCACTGTCAAGTCTTACTTTCCTGATTAGAGTTGCATGCCCAGGAATGGTGCAGTTATCCTCCAGCTTTTTGCCTGGAGGCTATCAGTAGAGGTTACTTGAAGAGCCTTGGGTTCTCAGTTGAATGAAAAACTCCCTCTGGTGCTCAGCATTAGGGGATTTCCCGAGTGTGGGGCAAATGCTGGTTGCTAGTGAGCCTCAATTTGCATTTCAATGGCCCACCTCGGCTGGGTTGAATCTCCAAGTAAGGGGCTGCCTCCTCTCCCCAGAGCCCTGGGAAGGAGTAAAATGGCCACCGTCCTGGGTGGCTGCAACTCAGCAAAAGCTCTGAGCACCCTCCAAATCCCGAGTGTCCCCACACAGTTCCAGTCAGTCCACCCTCCCTCTGCAGGAGCCCAAGGTGAGTATTTGTGGCTATTTCAGCGTTTCTCTCGGCTCTGCGCTGTGGAGCCACTTGGGAGTTTAACCCGAAGGCACTGCTCATAGCTAAGGCCACTGCTGTCTGTAAGCTCCCAGCCTGCCTCTCACACCTCCACAAGCCTACCAGGATCGAGTCAGTGTCCCTGGTTATATGATCCTTGCAAGCTGCTTTTCTGTTGCTTTTTCCCATCGATTTGTCTTTATTTTAGTTGTAATTCGAGTTTGGTCCTGGGAGATGGTCTATGTAGCTTCCGTTCACTCTGCCGCCATCTTGAATTCTACTCCTCTTGGTTTTTTAATTGACATATAATTCACAACATTAAATTAACTTCTTTGAAGTAGTTGACCTGAAGAATGTTCAAACCTAAAAAAAATTTTTTACTGAATTTATTTGAGCCAAACTGATGATAATTGCTAGTGTGGACGAGAAGGGGCCACGTGCTAAACTGACAAGCTCAGGGGAAACCTGTGTGATGCCCTTGCAAACTCAGAGACCTAAAGTAACCACAAACAGTGATCTGAAATTAAAACTTTTAAAACAATTTTTTCTTTATTGATTTTACAGGCTGTGGGACAGAGGTGGAGAGAGAGATAGAAACATCAATAAGAGAGAACATGCCTCCTGCATGTCTCCCCCCACCCCCCCACCCCACGGGAATTTGGCCCACATTCTCGTCATGTGCCCTGACTGGAAATCAAACAGGCAACCTCTTGGTGCATGGATCGATGATCAATCACTGAGTCACCCCTTGAGTGAAAGTGGTTGGGTGGTGGTGCTTCATGGTGGTCTGAAGTAGTCCACTGGGTGTGCTGGCTCTGGGGCAAGGTCAGGCATGGCCTGTGTTCTACCTCAAAGCACCAGGAATAAGCTACAAAGCAATCTGCGGATGGCTGTTTCTTGTGCTGGGCTTGGAGGTGCCCAGGCAAAGTCAATCTGTGAACCAAGGATGGTTGCTTCTAATGCCAGACCTTGGGCCATTTAGTAAGAGGTATGAAACTTGCTGAAGCCGGATGCCACTTGTTTGAGAGAATTTAGGAGAATCAAAAGCAGGAACCAAGAAAGGCCAATCCTATGGTAAAGCCAAAAATTGGGTAGATCGCAGCCTCTGGGAATCACCAGGGTGGGGCAAATAGTGTGAGCCAGGTAGGTTGATGGATATGGTGCCCACTGGGGAAGGGCTCACCAAAGGAACAACAGCCTCTGCCAGCACGTCTGTCTGGAGAATCCTGCCCTCCAGTTCTTGGCCCAGTGCTAAACAACTCAGTTCTTCCCATATATCTTAGGTACTTTTCAAGCTGCCTCCCCCATGCTGGTGCTCAGAGGGAGTTTGTCCAAGTAGGTCCATGTGTGGGCCCTTTAAAGGAGCTGCCTGGGACTACAGAAGCTTCAGCCTCCCTCAGCCTTAGTTCCCACTAGTTTTACAGCCAGAAGTGATGGGGATTCTCTTCCTGGCTCTGAAACCCTGAGCTGGGTGCCTGGTGTGGGACAGGGACCCCTCACTTCTCAGGAAGGACCTTCCCAGCCAAGGTAGCCCTCCTGATTTTTATCCAACACATGTGGGTGTGGGGCCAGCCTGTCCAGGTCTCTACACCTCCTAATCATCTCAATGTAGCTTCTTCTTTGATTTTGTAGTTGTAGGACTTCCATTCCACTCTATTTCAGGGATTTCTGAAGGATGGTTTTTCTTTAGTTTAGTTGTAATTTTTTTTCATTGCAATATTTTATGTTATTATTATTTTTTTTTTACAGATGTTTCTTTTTTTCCACCCATTGACACCCTCTTCCCTATCCCCTGCCACCCCTTCTACAGGTTTGTTGTCTATGTCCATCGATTATGCATACATCCATATAAGTTCTGTGGTTTATTTCTTCCCTCCCTCCTCCTTCTGAGGACTATCAGTCTGTACCCTCGTTTTTATGACTCTGGTCTATTTTGTTCATCAGTTTGTTCATTATATTCCAGAAATAAGTGGGATCATGTGATATTTGTCTTTCTCTGCTTGGCTTCTTTCTTTTAGTATAATACTTTCCAGGTCCCTCCATGTCGTCTCAAAGGATAAAAGATTTTTTTTTTTACAACTGCATAGTATTCCATTTTGTATTTGTACCACAAGTTTTTTTTATCCACTCATATGCTAATGGACACTTGGGCTGTTTCCAGATTTTAGCTGTTGTAAATAGTGCCGCTATGAACATAGGCGTACATATATCCTTTCTGATTTGTGTTTCAGGCTTCTTATGGTATATTCCTAGAAGTGGAATCACTGGGTCAAATGGCAGTTCAATTTTTAATTTTTTGAAGTAACACCATAGTGTTTTTCATAATAGCTACACCAGTCTGCATTCCCACAAGCAGTGTACTAGGGTCCCCTTTTCTCTACACCCTCACCAGCTCTTGTTTGATGATTTGTTTATGGCAGCTATTCTAACAGGTGTGAAGTGACACCTCATTGTTGTTTTAAGCTGCATCTCTCTGATGATTAGTGATGTTGAGCATTTTTTTCTATGTCTCTTGGCCATTTGTATGTCGTTTGAAGCGGTGTCTCTTTAGGTCCTCTGTCCATTTTTTAATTGGGTTCTTTGTCTTCCTTTTGTTGAGCTGAATGAGCACTCTATATATTTTGGAAATTAACCTTTTATCTGATATATCATTGGCAATTATGTTTTCGCACATAGTGGGTTCCCTTTCCATTTTGATGGTTGTTTCTTTTGCTGTGTAGAAGCTTTTTAGTTTGATGTAGTCCCATGTGTTCATTTTTTCCTTCGTTTCTGCTGCCTTACGTGATGTATCAGGGAAAATTCTGCTGCGTACGATGTCTGAAATTTTGTTGCCTTCATTTTCTTCTAGGATTTGTATGGAATCATGAGTCACATTTAAGTCTTTTATTCATTTTGAGTTTATTCTTGTGTATGGTGTAAGTTGTTTGTCTAGTTTTATTTTTATTTTGCATGTAGCTGTCCAATTTTCCCAACACCATTTACTAAAGAGGGTGTCTTGACTCCACTTTATGCTCTTGTCACCTTTGTCAAATATTAATTGAGCATATTGTCTTTGGTCAATTTCTAAGTTCTCTGTTCTGTTCCACTGGTCTGTATGCCTGTTCTTGTGTCAGTACCAGGCTGTTTTGATTACAGTGGCTTTGTAGTATAACCTGAAATCTGATAATGAGATCCGTCCTACTTTGTTCTTCTTTTCAAGATTTCTGTGGTTATTCATGGTCTTTTTCGTTCCATATAAACTTTTGGAATATTTTTTCTAGTTCTATGAAGTATATCATTAGTATTTTAATGGGGATCGCATTGAATCTATATATAGTTAATTCTTCCAATCCATGAGCAAGATATATGCTTCTACTTTTTTATATCTTCCTCTTTTTCTTTTTTTAATAATCTATAGATTTCTGTGAAGAGGTCCTTTACTTCTCTGGTTAAGTTTATTCCTAGATATCTTAATTTTTTTTTTTTTTTGCTGAGATGGTAAACGGAATTTTTTTTTTTGTTTTACTTTCCGTGAATTCATTGTTGGTGTATAAGGATGCCATCAATTTCGTTACATTAATTTTGTATCCTGCTACTTAGCTAAATTCATGTATTAAGTTTAGTAGATTTTTGACAAAGTCTTTAAGGTTTTCTATATACAATATCATGTCATCTGCAAATAATGACAGTTTCACTTTCTCCTTTCCTATTTATATCCCTTTTATTTTTCTTCATGTCTAATTGCTATGGCTAAGACTTCCAATACTATGTTAAATAAGAGTAGCAAAACTGGTCATCCCTGTCTTGTTCCCATTTTTAAGGGAACTGTTTTTAGTTTTTCTCATTGAGTATGATGTTGGCTGTAGGTTTTTCATATATGGCTTTCATTATGTTGAGATATGATCCTTCTATTCCCACATTGCTGAGAATTTTTATCAGAAATAGGTGCTGGATTTTGTCAAGTGCTTTTTCAGCATCTATTGATATAATAATATGGTTTTTACCTTTCATTATGTGGTGTATCACATTTATCGATTTGCGAATATTGTACCATCCTTGCATTGCTGGGATCAATCCCACTTGGTCATGGTGGGTGATTTTTTTGATGTATTGCTGGATCCAATTTGTTAATATTTTTTAAAGATTTTGACATCTGTTCATCAGGGATATTGACCTGTAGTTTTCCGTCTTTGTAGTTTCTTTATCTGGTTTTGGAATTAGAATTATGCTGGCCTCATAAAATGAGATTGAAAGTCTCCCGTCTTCTTAGATTTTCTGGAATAGTTTGAGAATAACAGGTATTAGATCTTCTTGGAATGTTCAATGAAATTCCCATAACCCTTGTGAAGCCATCTGGGCCTGTTCTTTTGTTTGCTGGGAGTTTCTTAATTACATCTTTAATTTTCTTTGTTGTTTGGTATGTTCAAGTTTTCTATCTCTTCCCAGTTCAGTTTTGAGTGAGTGTGTTTCTAGAAATTAGTCCACTTTGCCTAGATTGTCCAATTTATTGGCATATAATTGTTCATAGTATGTTTCAATGATATTTTGTCTTTCTGTGGTGTCATTTGTTAATGCTCCTCTTTCGTTTCTGATTTTGTTTATTTGGGTGTTCTCTTTTTGTTTCTTGGTGAGTCTGGCTACTATTTCTTTTTTCCTACTTGCTCTGGGCTTTACTTTTTGTATTCTTTCTAGATCTTTAAATTGTAGGGTTAGAGAGTCAATTAGGAATTTTTCTTGTTTTTTGAGGTAGGCCTGTAATGCTATGAACTTCGCTCTCAGGACTGCTTTTGCTGCATTCCATAGATTTTGTGTGTTGTGTGTTCATTTTCATTGGATTCCAAGAAGTTTTTAATTTCTTACTTGAAATCATTGGTAACCCATTTGTTGTTTAATAATGTACTATTTAGCCTCCAACTGTTTGAATGATTTTGTGTGTTTTTGTTATAATTGAGTTCTAGTTTCATGCCATTGTGGTCTGAGAAGATGCTTGATATGATTTCAATCTTCTTGAATTTGTAAATACTTACTTTTTGTTCTAACATGTAATCTATCTTTGAGAATCTCCCGTGTGCACTTGAGAAGAATGTATGTTCTGCAGCTTTGGGGTGAAATGTTCTGTAAATATCAGTTAAGTCCAACTGATCTAGGTCGTCATTTAAGGACTCTATATTCTTGTTAAATTTTTGTCTGGAAGATCTATCCAGTGGTGTAAGTGGGGTGTTAAAATCACCCACTAAGATCATATTGCTATTGATCTCTCCCTTGAAGTCCTCCAGAAGTTTTTAAATATATTTTGGAGCTCCTATATTTGGTTACATCCTCTTGTTGGATTGATCTTTTTAATATTATGTAGTGACCTTCTTTCTCTCTTATTATGGCCCTCGTTTTGAAGTCTATTTTGTCAGACATGAGTATTGCTACACCAGATTATTTTTCATTTCCACTTGCCTGGTAAATTGTTTTTTATCCCTTCACTTTGTTCCCTTGTGAGTCTTTTGTTGTGAAGTGTTTTTCCTATAGACAGTATAAATATGGGTCATGCTTTCCCATCCAATCAGCTACCCTGTCTTTTGATTGGAGCATTTTAGCCATTTACATTTAAGGTTATTATTGATAGATACTTATTAGTAGCCATTTTTATTTTATGCCTGTGTTCCTCTTTCTCTCTCTCTGTTTCTTCTTCTTACAACATTCCCATCAGCATTTCTTGCAGTGCTGATTTGATGGTGGTAAATTTCTTTAGCTTTTTTTTTTTTAACCCATAAAGTTCTTTATTTCTCCTCCAATTCTTAATGATAGCCTTGCTGGATAGAGGATTCAGACCCTTCGTTGCATTACTTTGTACACTTCATGCCACTCCCTTCTTGCCTGCAACGTTTCTATTGAGAAATCAGCTGACAGTCTAATGGGAGCTTCCCTGCATGTAACTTTCTGTCTCTCTCTTGCTTTCTTTAAGATTCTTTCTTTGTCTTTAATGTTTGCCATTTTTATTATGATGTGTTTAGCTGTGGGTCTTCTGGGGTTCATCTTGCTTGGGACTCTCTGTGTTTCCTGGACTTGTGTGACTTGTTCCCACTAGTTTTAAAAAGTTTTCTGCCATTATTTCTTCAAACAGGTTCTCTATTTCTTTCTCTGATTCTTCTTCTTTCGGTACCCCTATAATGCGGATGTTGTTATGTTTTGTATTATCTCACAGCTCCGTTAAACTCTCCTCCTGCTTTTTAAACTTTTTTTCACTTGCTGCTCTTGGGTGTTTTTCTCTACCTTGTCTTTAAAGCCGCTGATTCAGTCTTCAGCTTCTTCTAATCTACTATTGAACCCTTCTAAGGTATTTTTCCTATCAGCTATGTCACTCTTTATTTCCCCTTGATTTTTATGTATACCTTTTACCTCTTTATGCATAGCTTCTATCTCTTTTTTAAGCTGAAGTAGTTCCCAGTGAGCACTTCATATTTTTATTAAGTTGCTTGTAGTTCTCACCAAATTGTTTGAGCACCCTTATAATCATTGCTTTAACTTCTTTGTCTGACAAGTTGCTTTCCTCTAGTTATTGTAGTTCTTTTTCTGGTGATTTTTTTTTCATTTGGGTGTTGTTTTTTTGTCTCACCGTTTTAGCAATCTGGTATTTCTAAGCACGGTGAGGGATGTTAGAGTGTGTAGGCAAGTCAGTGTGTATCAATCAAGGCTGCTGTGCTTCCCAGCCTGTAGTGTGTATGGCTCCTCTTGTCTGCTGTGGGTCCTGGAGGGTTGACACCTGGCAGCTGGAATTGGTCTGTCATGCAAATCTTGGCTCCCCAAGACTCGCTGCTGCTTCAGCTGGGGCACCACTCTTGATCACCTTTGCTGATGCTGCTGGGGATGGGGCTTAGCTGCCAATATGTGCTGCTGCAGGGGTGCACGGGTCCATCTGGTGCCCTGCTGGGGTGTGTGGGTCCAGCTGGTGTTCTGCTGGGATTTGTGGTTTTTCTTGGTATGCTGCTGTGGTTCATGGGTTCCACTGGCACGTTGCTGGGGTTCGTGGGTCTTTCTGGTATTCTTCTGAGTCATGTGAGTTCAGTTGGTGCTCTGCTGGGGTTTGTAGGTTTTGGTGGTATGCTGCTGTGGTTTGTGGGTTCCACTGGTGCACTTCTGGGGTTCGTGGGTCCTGCTGGTGTGCTGTTGGAAAACCCTACTCCTGGTGGGGCTCAGCTCCTGATCAGTCACTGCCAGGGACAAGTGTCAGCTCCTGGTTCACACTGCAACTGCTCCTGCGCTTGTTGCCACTGCTGCTTCTGCTGCTGCTGCCAGGAGGTGCACTCACTCCTAATCCATTACTGCTGTTGGGGGCTATGGATGCTCCGCACCTGGAATTCTGCTGCTATTCAGAGGAGGTGCTCCATTCTAACTCTGCTGCTACAGTTGTCAGAGGCAGGTCTCAGCTTCCCCCGCCCTGCTTCTTGGTCTGGGGCACCACTTTTTTTTTTAATCCTCATCTGAGGACATTTTTGCCTTCATCCTCAGATAGAACAGGAGGGAGAGAGGGGGGAAGAGAGAAATAGAAAAACATCTATGTGAGAGAGGCAAATCAACTGGTCACCACCCATACAACCCCAACCAGGGCTGGGGACAAACTGCAACTGAGGTATGTGCCCTTAGCGGGAACCAAACCCGGGACTCTCTAGTCCATGGGCCAACACTCTAACCACTGGGCGAAACTGACCAGGGCTGAAGTATCGCTCTTGATCAATCTTTGCTAATGCCACTGGGGATGGTTTCACTCCCAGTCTGAGTTGCTAATGCCTGCTGGTGGTGGGGCTCTGCTCCTTCCCAGTCACTGTTGCTGTGGGGAGAGATGCTGGGCTCCCAAGCTGGTGCTAGTGCCCCCACGGCCATGGGGCCTGGGCTGGCTGTGCGCTGCCCCAGGTGGGGCTTCAGCTCCCTGCTGGTTTCTACTACTGCTGCAGGCACCTACTGTGTGCTAACGATGCCAACACAGCTGAGACCACTGGGTGAATGGTGCAGGGCGCTCTAGTGGACTCAGGTCGCTGTGCCCCTGCTGCTCCCTGTTTCCTCCTCCCAGGGAAGACCCGGGATCCTCCAAAATGGTGGGGCCTCCCGGCCGCTCTGGGAAAAGTTTGCTGACTTGCTGTCTGCTTTCCGTCCACAGCTCAGAAATTTTCTGCCCCGTGTCTGCACTGCTCAGGTTGGTCTTCCATGCTCACATTCACTCACACTCTCTCTCACACTCTCACACACTCACCCACCTCCGGTCCTGCCCATCGCCATCTCTTTTAGTTGTAATTTTGATGAGGTTGTGGGAGAAGGCGATACCACACTTACTTCCACGGCTGTCTTGGTGGGGGAGGGGGGCCCCAGAGTATGTTTTCACTGCTTCTCTTACACACTTGGGATTGAAGAAAAAGGATAAGGAAGGTGGCGTAGAGGTAGAGAAAGAACGGCAGGGATTGGATAGCAGGATAGTTAACAAGAGTATGTGCTCTCTTAAGGGTGGTTAGGACTTATTTCAAAGCTTTGGGAACCTAGATGCCAAGAACCATGAACAGGATTGGCTTAGGGCAACAACAAAACTTTTAACAGAAAGTTCTATGCCTGGGGCTTGACAACCCACCATGCCCTGCCTAGTTAGAAATTTTTGGTCAGATTGCACTGTTACTTCTGGTCACTGAACATGTATCTACCCTGTTTCACCCTCAAAGTGTGTGGTTCAGTGACATAATGCACATTCACTGTGTGGTGCACCTGAAATCAAACAGCGAATGGTCCCGGGCTGCCTGTGAGTATCTGCACCAATTAAGTGTAGACACAGTTTAACCATATGAGCATTTATTCCAATATTGCCAGCAGTGTGGGAGAACAGTGGGTCTTCCATAAAAGCCTTCTTGGCCCTCCCACAATGGCCAGTCACTTATACTGAGTAGCTATGCAGGGAGGGGCAAGTAGGTAAAAAAAGAATAACAGTGGGCAAAGTGGTTACAGATTACAGGCCTGGGGGTAACTGTGGGTGAAACGTTTGCAGATTACAGACATAGGGAATCAGACTGGGGAATGTAGGCTGGGAACTGCAAAGAGTTTTCAGGGCTCCAAGGTTGTTAGTTTTTCAAAGATACTGAGCCATTTTTCCTCTCTTCTCGGATGAGGAGAATGGGCGGCATTCCTGAGGTAAACTCCCAGTGTACATGTACAGCTCCCAGCCGGGTCAGGTTGGGCTTTCTTTAACCAGAACAAAGCAATCACGATGAGCAGAGCAACAACGTTTAACAGTTTTTATCACTGTGACTAGCACCCCATAGAAGTCAAAGAGAAGTGAAAAGAGATGTAAAGCTTCGTGGTGCTTGACCTGCCCAAGCCACACGTCATTTTCTCCTGCATGATTGCACTTTTCACGCGGGTGTGGCCCAGGCTCCCAGTGTGGGACCCTGGTCCCAGGAGGAACCCATTAGTTTCTATTCTATCACTCTCTCTCACCCATTCCACAGCCACCGCTGTACCTAGTCCCAAAGCATTTCCATTGCAGCATAAAGAAACCTGGTACCCATGAAACACCAACTTCTACTTTGTTCTCCTCTCAGCCCCTGAAAACCAGTCATCTCTGTGTTTCTTTTCAACCAGAGTGCCAGAGCCTCTAAAACAGCCACCTGGGAAGGTGAGAACCTGGGGACTGAGCAGAGAGTCCTGCATCACACCTGTTACCATCTGAAAGAAATCACCTTTTCTTGACATGCAAGTCCTGTGACTGTCTGAGGAGATGGGGAAAGCTGGGCAGTGATGGATGAGACCATGGGAAGGGAAATAAATAGAAGACCTTGTAAATGCTCACAGGATGCAGCTTGCCTTCAGAGGTTACCCTGTGGAAAACAAGATGATTTAGAGCTGAACCCAGTTTGGTGGGAAACACAAACCTTACAATGTATTGATGTTGCTGAGGCAGAAATCTTTGAAGGAATAAATCAAAGGCTCGCAAAGTATATCTACCCTAGACAATGAAAACTCACTGGCAACCCACTTGGGTCCCCTCCCCACTTCAAGGAGTCCGCCTGTTTTTCAAATGAACTTCCCTTTTGCTTGCACTTTGTCCGTGAACTCATGATTCAATTTTGCAACACAATGAACTGGGACCCGAACACCGTGGCTTAGTTTCACTTCCAGATAAGAGGGATCTTACTTTTCCTGAAACACAGGTTGTTGTTTCTTTTACCAAATTCCAAAGAACCGACTCCGCCGGGGCGACGCTTCCCATCTCGGCCGGCCTGCGATGTGAACTCCCTCCCCTTTCTCTGTCCTCGGAGCTGGGAGATGACTGAGCTGGAGCTGTTCTCGCTTTGTGTCCTGTTTGTCTGAAGGAGACACTGAGGAGAAGTGAGGTGGTGGAGTAGGCAGCTCCCAACTCATGTTGCTCCACAAAGACATCAAGAAACAAACCAAGACCAGCAGAACCGACATTGTCGGACACTCGAAAACAGCCAGAGATCTGCAGCAGTGAAGCAAACACTGAGTCAGGTCAATGCTACTTGAAAAGAGATGTCAAGTTTTATGGTGTTTGACCTGCCCGGGCCACACATTGTTTCCAGCATGATTGCACTTTTCTAATGAGTGTGGCCCAGGCTCCCAGTGTGGGACCCTGGTCCCAGAAGGAGCTGAGCAGAGCATCATTGCAGATTGTTGTATCTGTCTGTTCGCACCTGCCTGGGGCTATGGGAAGGATTGACATGGGAGCTCATCTCTGTCCCACCTAACTCAAACTCGGGCTCTAAAAGCAGCAGGCATTGCTGGAAATCTCTGCAAGACAATAAATGTCCTGCAGGTGCTTAGGTCAAAGAGATGGTCAAGATGGGCAATAGATAGCCTAGGGTTGCAGAAGAAAATCTGATGATAGTCTTTGGAAAATAAGGAAACACAACAGCACCCATAAAAACGTACATACATATATGGAAGAATTTAGAAAGCTCCATGCATGACCAATGCAAAGTGAATGTTTTGAAGAGTCCTGAGATTTTCCATTGGGCTGATCTGATCCCTAAATTCAGTGCCAGACTGGCCAGGTCTGGGAGTGCCCATAACGTAGCCAATCTACAAAGACGAAGAGAGATGTTTGGGTGTTTTATTTATTGTCTTACCATTTTATTTTGTTTGTTTTTGCTTTGTAGGTTTGTTTAGCTTCTGGAATTTAAGAAAATATCTGTCAAAACATGAGCTGAACATGATATTTTTTTTTAATAAAACAAAAGTTTGCCCTGCACAGTTTTGCTCAGTGGTTAGTCGGCCCACGAACCAATAAGTCGCAGGTTCAGTTCTGGTCAAGGGCACGTACCTTGGTTGTGGTTCATCCCCGGCTGTGGTCAGGTCATGCAGGAGGCAACCAGTTGATGTGGCTCTATCACATTGCTGTTTCTCACTGTCTTGCTTGCTCCCTCCCTCCCTCACACTCTATCTGATGATAACTAGAAAAGTATCCTCTGGTGATGCTTCAGCTATCACATGCAACAGCAATCCAGTCTTTGCAATAAAAAGAAATAGCTTATATAACTCATCAAACAAGTGGACTACAACAGCCCTCAATAAGCAAGAAACCCAGCAAGTCATGGGGAGGAGGCACAGTCAGCTTTCTAGAGTTACGACATTATCTTACTCAAGTATCTGGCTTTCAATGAAAAAAAATCAGAAAGTATACATATAAACAGAGAGTAAGGCCCATGCATAAGAAAAAATAAATTAATAGAAACATCCCTTAAGGGAGTCTAGATATTGAATTTACTAGAGAGACTGTTGTCTTAAATATGCTCAAAAAGCTACAGGAATTTGATGAGAATATCAATAAAGAGAAAGATATTACAAAAAGGAAACTAACAAATTCTGAACCTGAAAAAGGATCACGTCTGAAATAAAAATTTCACTAGAGGTGTTCAATTACAGATCTGAGCAAGCAGAAGAAATATTCAGTGAACATGAAGGTAGAACAATTGACTTTATCAAGTCTATGGATCAAAAAGAAAAAAGAATAACTAAAAGTGAACCGACCCTAAGGAACCTGTGGACTCCTGCAAGATGACCAAGATGTGCATTATGGAAATTGTAAAAAAAGAGAGAGAAAGGGACAGAAATAATATTTGAAGAAATATTGCCAAAAACTTTCCAAATTGATTTCAAGGGGGAAAAAAGAAATGACTGTAAATCGGAGAAGCTCAATGAACTTCAAATAGCATTTTTATATTATTTTTATGACATATTAAAATTGAAAAGGCACAAGTATTTTCTTAAACCAAAACCATTTAATCAGCGCAATACAAAATTGTGATTGTGTTTATGTTCTTTTGTAAAATTATAAACAAATGTACCTGTAATTCAAGTTATTGAAAATGCAGTTCTGTTTCCTCTGTCTTCTCACTTCATATCTGATAACTAGGTCATTAGTTTAAATTCTAATTCAGTGGGTTATATTCTCCTCTAAGTTCAATTGCAAGCAATCACAATTTTTCTGTGTGTGGGGGGGGGGGGGTACATGCCCTTAGCGGAAACTGAACCCAGGACTCTCTGGCCACACCTCATCTCTCCCTTCTCCTCACAAAGGCCCGGGTTCCCTCAGGAACCAGCACTCAGCACACTGGCTCTGAGCAGGTGACCTCACTCAGATCAAGGGTGGGCATGGTCTAACCCTGGGGCAAAGCATGTGGTGGAAGTAGGGGCTTTGTTCACAAGCAAGTGCACTGAGTTCCCCGGGGCCCCGTGCTGTGGTGAAGGGAGCGGTCCATGCCGCGGCCGCCTGCAGGGGGACAGCTGAGCACGGACAGTGCACAGTGCACGGGGCCGCTCTGCAGCTGTGAAGGGAGGCGCTCTCCACCCCCAACGATGACTTGGTGCCTCATACTTCTGCCCATGGTTTTGCTCCCGAAAACCAACGTGTTCCTTTTTTTTTTTTTTTTTTTTTTCATGATGGACATTCTCCCAATTTGAGAGATTGGGAAAACAGAACTTTTGCACACTAACAACAGAAAAGTCAGGGGAGATCTGTGGTTCTGGGAAGGCAGTTGCATGCTTGCAACGGTGTCGGCTGCTGTGGGGTGGGGGCGGCCTCTCCTATCTCATCCCGTTTGCACGCTCCAGTTTTGAGTATGATCTGATTGGGAACATAACAGAGAATCACTTAGTCTCAGAAGAAAAATGTCCTTCCGATACGAATGCTTATTCCCAAACCCCAGGAGGGCAACGTGGCCCACAGTGGGTGAAGGAGACTGAGAGGAAGCCCAAACCACAGCGCCTTTGGAGCAGCACTCGTGGGGTCCTCATCGAAACCCCAAGGATGGAGAAATCTCGATTCCGGAAGGCTACACCAAGAGGAATAGGACCGGGTTGTCAGGGTCTCCGTAAGGAGAGGGGAAGGGTGGGTCAGGAAAATATCCACGTGGTTACATTCCTGAGTCCTTTCCCTTCTGGGGTCACCCGTGGGTTGACAAGGTCAGGCATGCAGCCCAGGGTCGCCCCTGCACTGTTCTATCCAGACTGCATGCACACTGGGCTCTCCTTCTGCTCATAGGAGAGGGGCCTTGCCTGGCATGTTTAGGGAGATGCCCAAAATCCAAGTGTCTGAGAGAGGAACCCAGCAGCTCCTCGTGAACTCTGAGCCAAGCTACGTTTTATCCCTGATCATTCTTCAGGGTTTTTCTCAGTAGAGAGGAACACTGAGACTTTTGCATGTACCTGCTTTTGCTTCCATGTGACCACAAGCAACATTGTGTCTCTGTATTTGCAGGTGTTCAGTGCGAGGTACAGCTGGTGGAGTCTGGGGGAACAGTGATGCAGCCTGGGAGGGGGGAGCTCTGAGACTCTCCTGTGCGGCCTCTGAGTTCACCTTTAGTACCTCCTGGATGATCTGGGTCCACCGGGCTCTAGGAAAGGGGCTGGAGTGGTTTGGATTTATAAAACACCCTGACAGTGGCCTCAAAAATGAGTTTCCTAAATCTGCAAACACAGGTTTATTATTCTTAGAGATGATCCAAAGAGCACACTGTGTCTGCAAATGAACAGCCTTAGAGCAGAGGACACAGCTGTACATTATTGTGCAAAACACACAGTGAGGGGCAGTCAGACACAAAGCTCCCTGGGAAGACAGGAGGGCTTGGCTGTAGGGGATGCTCAGGACCACCAGGGGATGCTCAGAACACCAGGGGGTGCTAAGGACCATCCGAGGAGGGCATTCACCACCACCAAAGGAAGCTCAAGACCATCAGAGGAGGGCACTCACTACCACCAGAGGAAGCTCAAGACCATCAGAGGAGGGCACTCACAACCACCATGGAGCCCTCAGGACCACCAGGGAGTGATTAGGACACCAGGGGACGCTCGGGACCACCAGAGACACGCAGAACAACTAGGACCCACTAAACTCAAGAGTCCAGCCTCAGAGGCAGGTGCAAGGATAGGTGAAAAGGGGGTGTCCTTTCCAAGTGTGTTTCTTTTTCATAACAAAAAATAACATAATGAATCTCCAGAAACTCTGTGTAACCTGCTGCCACTAACACGCCACACCGTTCCTTGGACCCACAGCAGGGTGTTTCAACTATGCAGTGATGAGCATGGGCAGGGGCCAGGGCTTGTACAACAAGCAGACACACTTGTGGCATCACCCAGCCTGAGGTGCTTGGGCAGCACACTAAGCAAACCCACCCACCTCTCATCCTTATCTTTCATTCATTCTTATTGCTTCATCCTCACAACCACTGTTGAGTTCCTTATCACCCCAGCCCTGTGGCAGGCCCTGGGAGAAAAAGCAGAGGTCTGGGCTCTCACAGTTCCTTCTGGTTGAGTCTCAAAAGCCCTGGTCAAGTGTGAGAGGAAGACAGTGCTATGCTTGGCCAGGGAGGGGTGTAAGGGGCCAGAGGGAGAGCTCTTGCTAAGATTCATTGGCTGGGAAGGAAGTGGAGAGCTTCTCTGTCACCCACTCTCAGTGGTCCCTGCGGGGCTCACCCCGAGACCTGTGGAGGATTTAGACAACCTCTTGCCTCTACCATCCACATGACCGGGTCGTACGGTAGGGAGGGTCCAGGAGAACTGAGCGAGCATGGAGCTGGGGATGGAGTGCACAGCGGCTCACCATGCAGTGCATCACCAGAGCACATGGACACCTCTGTCCTGCTCTGATACCATATGGTGCTAGCCATAGGACCTCTTCATTCAGAAAAGCATGGCCTGTCCCTAGGAGAATGAATGGCAGTAAATCAATATGCCAATTTCCAAATTATATACCAAGATGATACTCCAAAGATATGGGTAATAAGCAAAATACGTGTGACGTGATATACGTGTCATTCGCAACATATGGGTCACAAGCAAAATGTGGCATAAGCATCATAAGTGACATGCGTGATCAAGCGGTAGACACACCATTAGTAGAAACATGTCACAAGTGGCACATGTATTATTAGTGACACATGAGACAAGTGATGTGTCAACAGTGACATGGGAAGTGATGTGCATGTTGTGATTGCCATGTTTGTCACAATCAATGTGTGCACCCTGTGTTACCACCAGACCGTGTGCAAGCTCGGCATGCTGTCAGAAATCAACATGTGTAAAGTGACACGTGCAGCAGGGTGAACGGGCATGCCTCGTGATTGCCGCCATGTCAAAATTGGCACACATGTCACAGCCCACATATGTGCTGTGATGGACATGTGGAATGCATCTTGTATCTACATGCATGTTGCACTCAATATGTGTGTTGCCATCAACATGTGAGTCAGAAATCATATCTGTGTCACAACCATCATGCAAGTCAGTCAACACATGTATCAGAATTAAAATGTGTTTCACAAGTGATATACGAGTTTTGAGTAACATGGGCATCACCATTGACACACGTGTCAAAAACGACTATGCCGAGACCATGTGTCACAATGATGTGTCACAATTGACATGCATGTCAGTAGTTACATGTGCCAAAGTCAGCATGTGTTGCAAGTGACATGCATGTAAGAAGTGTCTTCTGCCACAACCAATACACAGCACAACACATGCACTTTTCGTGATGGGCATGGGTATCAGAAGTGACCTTTGTTTTACAATCGCATCTGCCATTAGTGCCCAATGACCATCTTGTGCCGTGCACATTGTGTGTTATGTGTGTTACAGGTGGAATGCATGTCATGAGTGACACACATTTGTGCTGTGTGCATACCACATCTGAGATGCATGCCATATGTGATGTATACAGTGATACCTCGGTTCTCGAACGCCTCGGTTATCGACCAAATCAGTATTCGACCAGGAGATTCGAGAAACTTTTGTCTCGGAATCCGAACAAATATTTGGAACTCGAACTTCTGAGATGAGCCGAGTTGAGCCGAATGGCGTTCATTCGGCCCAGCGCGCCTTGCTGGCGTCATCAGTGTGAGTGCAGAGAGAGAGTCACGCTTTGTGGAGTCACGCTTTCCTATTGGGTTTCATTGCTTCGGTTCTCGAACAATTCGGTTCTCGACCGTCCTCCTGGAACGAATTATGTTCGAGAACCGAGGTATCACTGTATGTCATTGTGGACTCCGTTGGAGACAACATGTGTGTCATAATTGACATGCATGTTTTGGAGTGATACAAATAATGCTTCTAGGAGCAAAAATGTACAAGTCTGATTGTGTACCTGTGTAAGCAATCTTGTTAGTTAAGCATGTGTTAAAAATAGAGGTTATCGCCCTGGCTGGTTCGGCTCAGCGGTGGGAGTGTCAGCCTGCGAACCAGAGAGTCCAGGGTTTGCTTCCCATCAAAAGCACATACCAAAAAAAAAAATAGAGATTATCTGTAAATTTTCACTATGTAGGCACCTACCTGTGTTTGACCTGCTGCTAAAGGACAGCGCTGGGCTCCTGCCTCATTTCTAGGAGGGCACTGGGAGGCCAGAGTCCAGCTCATTCCAGTGTCACTGGGAACCAGTTGCCCCAAAGTTCACTTCAAGTTTACTCTCACATCCAAAGTTTAGAGAGTTCCACCAGTCCTGCCTCTTCCCCAATACTGAGTATTTCTCTTTTTGTTTGTCCTTTCTTATTGTTTCCTATCCTGGGTCATCCAGGCAGATAATCATCACACATTTCCCTGTAGGAGGCGGCGGGCAGAGGGAGATGTCAGAAATCAGGGCCAGAGGGGGTGGGGGGGCAGAGAGGGGCCCCGCTGTTTTGAAGACAAGGAAGGGGCCTGGGCTCTGGGAGCTGAAACAGGACAGGACCGACCCCTGGAGCCTCTGGGAGGGCAGCCCTGCCCCTCAGCTCTGGGCGGACTCCAGGCCCTTCCTCTCGGGAACAGACACCAGCTCTCAGGTTTGGACATGTTCCCCCATTCTCATGGGCATAAGAGCCCCAGCAGCAGAGTGGGGGTCTTGGTTCTTAGCAGATCTGACTTCCCTGGGGTTACCTGAGCTGTGAGAAGGCCGTGGGGTTGGCTCTGATCACCCCAGGTGCTTCCAGGCCCCTCCTCCTTCTGGGTCCTGTGCCCCAGTGTTTCATCACCTCACCTGGACACAGGAGGATCTCAGTGACGACTCAGAGAAGAGGATCCATCTCAGAGATCACCTAGGGGGGTCCTGGATGTTCACACAGTCCCCTGAGACCACGGGGGTTTGCTGGATTCTGTCTTTCTCTCCTTACTGACAGGGAAAAAGCTCCCCTTCTTGGGGACTGAGTGTCCCTCATGGTCCCCAGGCCCTGAGGGATGGGAGGAGCTCAGTGTGCACAGAGGTCAGGGACCTGGCAGGGACTCAGCAGGAATGAAAAAGAAGATAGCAGCGTACGGCTACATATTCAAGTTAAATATTGTACAAAATTAGTAAAAATTGAGATAAAGGATCATTATGTGAGTACAAAACCAGGTCTAGAGAAAATGAGAAAACTGATTATAAATAAGCAGTGTTGAAGATGGTGATGATGGTGGTGGTGACCATGACAATGGGATTGGACAGGCGTCCTGGTCCAAGTGCTGGTGGAATCTGCATGTACCCAAGGTCCTCAGCGCTGTGGAAGGCCTGTGTCAGCTACAGGGGAGGCCTTTGTTTCACTCTCCCCCTGACCTGGAAAGAGGAGACACCTGCTTAAAAAAATATTTTTCTTTTGTTTATTGACTTAGAGAGGAAGGGAGAGGGAGAGAGATAGAAACATCAATGAGAGAGAACACTATTGGCCACCTCCTGCATGCCTCCCACTGAGGATTGGGCCCCTAATCTGAGCATTGCCCTGACTGAGAATCAAACTGGTGACCTCTTGGTGCAAGGGTCAATGCTCAGCCACTGAGCAACATTGGCCAAACAAGATGCCTGCTTTTTATCCCCAATAAAAAGTAATTATCTATGGACAACAAACATGTCTATAGAAAATAAGAACAACTATAAGTAAGAAAATGATGATGATGGTGATGATGATGATTTTGGTGAAGCTGGTGATGATGGTGATGACCATGCACTGAGACAGGGTCCTGGTCAATGACACGAGGGCCCCTCACACAGACACACCAGCACCATGGCTCCTGCAGGGAGGGGTGTCCACTCTTCCCTCTAAGTGCTGAGGGATTTCATAAACAGATTCCAGTGAGTTGTGCAGCTTGGGTGAAGCATGGTGTGACCATGGAAGTAATGACGCCCAGGTGATAAAGTGCTAACACCCAGGAGCTGGGAAGTTGTTATGTCACAGACAGAGACACTATAAGCAGGTGCATGTGGGTAATAGGAATCCCCTTCCACCCCTGTGCAATAACACGTTCTGAACACCCTCGAAATCCCGAGTGTCCCCACAGAGTTCCAGTCAGTCCACCCTCCCTCTGCAGGAGCCCTAGCGTCCCTCTCGGCTCTGTGCTGTGGAGCCACTTGTAGTTTAACCCGAAGGCACTGCTCATAGCTAAGGCCACTGCTGTTTGTAGGTGCATGTGGGTAATAGGAATCCCCTTCCATCCCTTTGCAATGACACGTTCCTTATTTCCCTTGATCCCTGCCTGCAGAACCTTTAACATTTCTATTCTGACAAAATCCTGGTCATAATCACTCAGGTGTTTCCTACGATGACAGAAGCTGTGTCTATCAGGCCCTGCACGTCCTCCTGGGTCGTCACAGGAAGAGGTTTAAACCCACATGTCCAGTAACACTCTGTCCATGAACATCAGGTATATTTCTGTCCTTTGATGCAGAACTACATTCAGCTTCCTCCCCTCACCCAGGTCCAAGTCCCATCCAGTTCTGAGCAGTTTCCCAGCAGCCCTCACCCCTGGTGCCAGGATCTCTCTGTCCCTGTGGCTGCTGCAGCCGATGCCCCTGGACCGTGAGGCTCAGCACATCCTGGGGTCTGTGTGATTCACAAAAACAGGCCCAGTACAGAAAATAGGGGTGAATTAGACTTTGCTATATTAAATACATTTATCCCACCAGATTCCATTAAGGGAATGAAAAGTCAAGCTCCACAGAGAGATAACATTTCCAAATTATGTGTCTGGTGGGAGAATGTGTCCATCATGCATTAAGGATGTTATATATTCTGCGGTAGATCCTGGCATTTCTGAACAACTGACCATGCCCAGGGGTCAAAAGGAAGGAGACTGGAGTCAGAGATTTTTGGCAGCAATAAAGTTACTCTCTCCGTTCAATTCTATAAAAAAGAAAATCAATAAAAACATGTTTAAATATATTCAAAATATAAGATATTGAGCATAGATGTTCTTTATTTTTATTTTTGCACAAAGATAGATAATATTTGTATGAAATTATGATATACAATTTGGAAATAGTGGGTATACTGGAGAGTTAGGATGCAAAACGTCTCTGAACAAATGCTAATCCCTTTTAAATTAGTTTGAAGGATGTATGGGAAGTTAAAAGTCTAACCTACTCAAGTAGTCCATCATTTCTTCTTATGCTCAGGAAGGTGAGGCCAATATTTGACCACATCCCAATGTCTCTGGAACCAGGGGATCCCCTATCCCTGACTTACATACTGAGTGAGTTCAAAGAAAGAGATGTCCCCACAGGGACCCAGAAGGACCAGGGCAGCCTGACCTCAGTCCTCCACTTATAAGGAACAGGCTGCCCCACATGCAAATCTCTCCCCAAGCTCCAGGGTAAACCCTCCCCTGGGCTGGGGAGGCTCACAGCTCTCTCCTCACACAGGGCTGAGGTCTCTGGGGAAGGCAGAGCCCTGGTCTAGAAGAAGATGAGACTGCTGGGTCTTCTCCTGTGCCTGGTGACAGCCCCCCAAGGTGAGGGTCTCAGAGGTCAGACAGGGGTCTGTGGGGTGGTTGTGACTGCACGTGACTGACAGGGCCTGATGTTCCTTGTCCCCAGGTGTCCTGTCCCAGGTGCAGCTGCAGGAGTCGGGCCCAGGACTGGTGAAGCCCTCACAGACCCTCTCCCTCACCTGCACTGTCTCTGGGGGCTCACTCAGTAGTGGTTACTACTGGAGCTGGATCCGCCAGAAACCAGGGAAGGGGCTGGAATGGATTGGGAACATATATGGTATGGAAGTGGTAGTACTTACTACAACCCGTCCCTCAAGAGCCGCACCACCATCTCCATAGACACGTCCAAGAACCAGTTCTCCCTGCAGCTGAGCTCCATGACCACCGAGGACACAGCCATGTATTACTGTGCGAGACACAGTGAGAGGAAGTCAGTGTGAGCCCAGACACAAACCTCACTGCAGGAGAGGCTACGGCCACCAGGGGGCGCACAGGTTCCCTGAACACAAGGACCATCCAGGAGCTGGTGCAGTTGGAGGTTTGGGCTGGTTTCCTGAGTGGTTTCCTCTTCATGTCACAGTTTCCCTCAGGGAACCTCTCTGGGTTCTTGATTCAGTGTTTACCTCTAACATCACTGAGTTAGAAAAGGCTGTGGTCTATTTGCCAAAGGTACATTTGATAAAGGCTTAAATTCCAAAATATTTGAAAACTACATAAAACTCAACACCAGGAAGACATACAATCCAATTAAAATATGGGCCAATACCCTGAATCGACACTTCTCCAAAGAGGACGTACAGATGGCCATGAGACATATGAAACAATGCTCAGCATTTCTGATCATCAGAGACATGCAAATTGAAACGACAGCTACACCTGCCAGAATGGCTCCTATCAATACCTCAACAAACACCCAGTGCTGGTGAGGACGTGGAGAAACTGACCTGGTGCACTGTTGGTGTGAATGCAGACTAGTGCAGCCACTGTGGAAAACGCTATGGAGTTTCCTCAAAAATAAAAATAAAAATAGGACGTTCAGTCTGACAAACCCCAGAGGATGGGGGTGGCGGGAGGGTAATATAAACCAAATAACTTTCATGCATATCTGCTTAATCAGTGGACATAGACAACAATGCTCTGGGAATGGGAGGTCAAGAGGATGGTGTCTGGGGAAGAAATGGAGAAACATCTAAAACAAAAATAAAGTACCAGAGACGTGGAAGGAGGTTGCAGACTGACAATCTCCAGAAGAGGGGGCGGAGGGAGATAAATTGCAGAACTTATAGGCATGTATGCATGAACAATGGACATGGACAACAAAGTTGGGGACAGCGGGGATGGAGAGGGAGGGGTTATCAGTAGGGGAAAAAAGGAGAAACATCTCTAACAAAAATAAATTAATTAATTAAATTTTAAAAGGGGGAGTAATTAATACAAAAAAATAACAATAGAACAGCTTTTTAACCCAGAACACCAACCTCTGATAATATATCCTAATTATTCCTAAACGTAAATCAGAAAGAACATATACACCCCATGTTCATAGCAGTGTTACTTACAATACCCAAGATCTGAAAACCGCCCAGTTGCCCATGTAGTGTGTCCTGGGAGTGAGGGTTCCTGTCAGGGATGAAGTTCCCTCTCCTGTGAGCATATCTGTGCTGGGAACCTCTATGATTTGCCTTCCTCTGACCCCAACATCACTGAAAATATTTGACTGAGGACAGAGGTCAGTTAACCTGCTGCCTTTACAATTTCCACATATGAAAGATTCTGAATTGGACACATGAATAATTACTCTTTTATTCTCAATCATTTCTCCATGTAAAAATATGAATATGTCTGATATAATTATTTGCAGTCTCTGCAATAAGCCATGGACTTGCACAAGAAAAAAGTTTCAGGAGGGACAAAGGCGCAATTACAAAATTGTCAACATCAAAAATCAGGGGTCTCCTATCCAAGTACTAACTAGATCAGACACTACTTAGCTCTGAAAGAGTTTAGCAAAGATTGCAAGAAAAAGGTTTCTAGCACTAACCTAAACAAAGGCATGTAGCACAGTGCTACTCAGAATTTGTAAGAAATATCATTTTAACAAATAAAAAAGAAAAAAGAATCAAGGGTATCTCAATGACATGTTCCTGGGATATAGTTCCTTGGATCAAAGTTACAATATAAAGAAATAAGATACTGAAAATAAATGTCCTTTATTTTGTGATTTTCAAACCAACCTAGATATCATCTGGCTATATAAAATTATGTTTATAGAAATAGAACTTTTCACAAAAATATTTGACAGTTCTGTAGATATTAGAGAGCTGGGTTTAAGAAATTATCTAAACAGCCCTGGCCGGTTTGGCTCAGCGATTAGAGCGTCGGCCTGCGGTCTGGAGAGACCCGGGTTCGGTTCCCACTAAGGGCACATACTTCGGTTGCAGTTTGTCCCCGGCCCTGGTTGGTCGTGCGGGTGGCAGCCACTCGATGTGTCCCTTCACGTCGATGTTTCTCTCTCTCTCTCCCTTCCTCTCTCTCCCTCCCACTCTATCTGTACAAAAAATGGAAAAATACCCTCGGGTGAGGGTAAAAAAAAAAAGAAATGAACTAAACAAACTTAATCCCTTTGGATATATTTGAAAGAGGCGTGAGAAATTAAAAATGTAATCTAATTAAGTCATCCACCACTTATCGGAAATGACCACAGACATTAAGCGGACTCCAGTGTATCCTGTGTACCAGGAGATCCCCTCCCTATACCTGACAACTGTACTAAGTGATTTCAAGAAGAGAAATCCTACACATTAGCAACAGAAGGACCAAGGAAGCCTGACAGTCCCCCCACTTATAAGGAACAGGATTCCCCACATGCAAATTTCTCCCCAAGCTCCAGGGTAAATCCTCCCCTGGGCTGGGGAGGCTCACAGCTCTCTCCTCACACAGGGCTGAGGTCTCTGGCCTGGTTGTGACTCCACGTGACTGACAGGGTCTGATGATCCTTGTCCCCAGGTGTCCTGTCCCAGGTGCAGCTGCAGGAGTCAGGCCCAGGACTGTTGAAGCCCTCGCAGACCCTCTCCCTCACCTGGGCCATCTCTGGGGACAGTGTCTCTAGTAAGAGTGCCACATGGAACTGGCTCAGGCAGCCCCCAGGGAGAGGTCTCCAGTGGCTGGGAAGGACATACTACCGTTCCAAGTGGTATAGAGAGTACACCCCATCTCTCCAAGGTCGGTTAATAATTGACCCAGACACGTCCAAGAACCAGTTCTCCCTGCAGCTGAGCTCCGTGACCACCGAGGACACGGCCGTGTATTACTGTGCGAGACACACAGTGAGGGGAAGTCAGTGTGAGCCCAGACACAAACCTCCTGAGGGGACAGGAGGGCGGGGCTGCAGGGGGCGCTCTGAACACCAGGGGGCGCTTGGAACACCAGGGGGCGCTCAAAACCACCAACACAGGGCCCAGACCTGGAGCAGGTGCAGAGTTAAGCAAAGACACAATATCGTGCTGTTGAATTAGTATTGTTTCAAGGCTCAGCAACAGAGATCACAGGAAGCCCTTTACTTTATCTACTTTCCAGGATTGTATTTGTGAACAAAAAAGGAAGCTCTGTAGTAAATCTGACAAAATTCAGTGACTGAAAGTAACCTTCCAGGATGATCTGATCACACCCGACCCATAGAACTACTTCCCTAAAAGGTTTAGCTTTGCCATAAGCAAATCCACCCATAGTTCTTGTGTATCTAGGTTAACACACCCTTGGAATAAGCATGACCACCCTCAAGAGAGCAAACCTTCTGAACTATCCCGGAATCCCACCCCCACCTCGCTTCCTCCCACTTCCTGGTCGTAATCTCCCTCACTTGACCTCCTTCGTTCCAAATGCATAAAGAAAGCTGCACACCTTTGTTCTCCAGAGCATTTGAGACCTTGCTCCCCAGTAATTGTCAGTTTGGCTCAAATAAAATCCTACAAAAACTCTTTACACATGTCGATGTTTCTTCCATCAACATATTGTTTCTTCCCCGTTTGTAGAGAAAAGTACACACGATTATTCAAAACCAGCTACCTCAACAGGAGGAGTTTGCCTTTGGGTTGTCATTGACTTAAGTTTCCCTTTAGAAATGAGGTTTCTGCATGGATCCCCGTTTCAACCTGTGGAACTGTTGCATGTACCTCTTCGGGTTTTGTTGTTGTTTTTAATTTTATTTTGTTACAGATGTTTCTCCTTTTTTACCCCATTGACACCCTCCTCCCAATTCCCCCTGCCCCATCCCCGGCTTTGTTGTCCGTGTCCATTGGTTATGCGTACATGCACAAAATTGTGTGGTTTATCTATATCCTCCCCCAACCAGTCCCTCTTCTGAGTGTTGTCAGTCTGTCCCCTACTCATCAGACTGTTATGTTCATTATATTCCACAAATAAGTGAGATCATGTGATATTTGTCTTTCTCTGCCTAGCTTGTTTCACTTAGAATAATACTCTCCAGATCCCTCCACGTCGTCTCAAAGGATAAGAGAACTTTCTTTCTTACAGCTGCATAGTACTCCATTGTGTATACTCCATTGTGTACCATGGCTTTTCTAATCCATTCGTCTACTGATGGACACTTGGGCTGTTTCCAGATCTTAGCTATTATAAATAGTGCTGCTACAAATATGGGGGTACATATATTTTTTCTGATTGGTGTTTCAGGCTTCTTAGGGTATATTCCTAGAAGTGGGATCACTGGGTCAAATAGAAGTTCAATATTTAATTTTTTGAGGTAACACCATATTGTTTTCCACAGTGGCTGCACCAGTCTGCATTCCCACCAGCAGTGTACTAGAGTCCCCTTTTCTCCACAGACTCACTAACACTTGTTGTTTGATGATTTGTTGATGGCGGCCATTCTGACAGGTGTGAGATGATACCTCATTGTTTAAATTTGCATCGCTCTGATGACTAGTAATGTTGAGCATTTCTTCATATGTCTTTTGACCATTTGTATGTCCTTTTTGGAGAGGTGTCCATTCAGCACTTCTGCCCATTTTTTATTTTATTTTTTTTAAATATTATTTTTGGTTTGTTTGTTTTGTTTTTTTGGGTTTTTTTTTTTATTAATTAATGTTTGTTACAGATGTTTCTCCTTTTTCCCCCACTGATTCCCCCCTCCCACTCCCTCCCTGCCCTTTTCCTAGTTTGTTGTCCATGTCCACTGTTCATGCATACATGCATATAAGTTCTGTGGTTTATCTCTTCCCCACCACCTTCCTATTTAGGGGATTGTCAGTCTGACAATGCCCATTTTTTAATTGGGTTCTTCATCTTCCTTTTGTTGAGTTGTATAAATACTCCATACATTTGGGAAATTAACCTCTTAACTGAAGGATCATTGGCAATGATTTTCTTTCATACAGTGATTTGCCATTCCATTATTGATGGTTATTTATTCTGCTGTGTAGAAGCCTTTTAGTTTGATGTAGTCCCATGTGTTCATTTTTTTTCTTTGTTTCTGTTGCCTTAGGTGATGTATAAGTGGAAATTCTCCTGAGTATGATGTCTGAAATTTTGTTACCTACATTTTCTTCTAGAATTTTTATGGATTCACGAGTCACATTTAAGTCTTTCATCCATTTTGAGTTTATTTTTATGTATGGTGTAAGTATGGTCTAGTTTCATTTCTTTGCATGTAGCTGTCCAATTTTTCCAACACCATTTATCAAAGAGGCTGACTTTACTCCAGTGTATGCTCTTGCCTCCTTTGTCAAATATTTTCTGATTTTGTGTATTTGGGTTCTCTCTCTTTGTTTCTTGGTGAGTCTAGCTAACGGTCCATCAATCTTGTTTATCTTTTCGTAAAACCAAGTCTTTGTTTCATTGACCCTTTGAATTGTTTTTTTGGTCTCCATGTCATTTATTTCTGCTCGGATCTTTACTATTTCCTTCCTTCTACTTACTCTGGGGATTTCTTTCTGTTTGCTTTCTAATTCTTTAAGTTGTGAAGTTAGACAGTCAATTAAAATTTTTTCTTGTTTCTTGAGGTAGGCCTGTAGTGCTACAAACTTCCCTCTCAGAACTGCTTTTCCTGCATCCCATAGATTTTGTGTTGTTCTCTGTTCATTTTCATTGGTTTCATTTTCATTTCCAGGAAGTTTTTAATTTCCTCTTTGATCTCCTTGGTAACGTATTCATTGTTCAATAACATGCTATTTAGCCTCCATGTGTTCAAATGTCTTTGCATGTTTTTGTTGAAATTGAGTTCTAGTTTCATGCCATTGTGATCTGTAAAGAAGCTTGATATGATTTCAGTCTTCTTCACCTTGTAGAGATTTAGTTTGTGTCCTATCATGTGGTCTATGTTTGAGAATGTCCCATGTTCACTTGAGAAATATGTGAATTCTGCAGTTTTGGGGTGTAATTCTCTGTAGATACATTCTATTAAATCCATTTGTTCTAGTGCTTCATTTAGAGTCTCCGTTTTCTTGCTAATTTTTTGTCTAGAGGATCTATCCAGTGATGTCAGCAGGGTGTTGAAGTCCCCTGCTATGATTATATTGCTGTCGATTTTTTCTTTAAAGTCCTCCAGAAGATTTTTAATATATTTTGGTGTTCCTATGTTGGGTGCATATATGTTTATCAAGGTTATATTTTCCTAGTGGATAGATCCTTTCAATATTGTCTAGTGGCCTTCTTTGTCTCTAGTTATGGCCTTCATTTTCAAATCTACTTTATCAGATACAAGTATTGCTACCCAGCTTTTTTTTCTTTCCATTTGACTGGAAGATTTTTTTCCATCCCTTCACTTTCAACCTATATGAGTCGTTTGTTGTAAGGTGGGTCTCTTGTAAACAACATATAAATGAGTCATGCTTTCTTATCCAATCAGCTACTCTGTGTCTCTTTATCGGAGCATTCAGTCCATTTACATTTAAGGTGATTATTGATATATATTTATTTATTGCCATTTTTTTTAGTTTGGTTCTATTTCTCTTCCTATTTTTCTACTAATTACAGCAGTCCTTTTAACATTTCTAGCAGTGCTGGTTAGGTGCTAATGTATTCCCTTAGCCTTTTTATGTCTGGGAAGCTCTTTATTTGATCTTCAATTTTGAATGACAGCCTTGCTGGGTAGAGTAGTCTTGGATTCAGATCCTTGTTTTTCCTGACCTTGATTACTTCATGCCATTCCCTTCTGGCATATAGTGTTTCTTTTGAGAAGTCAGCTGAGAGCCTTATGGGAGTTCCTTTGTAGGTAACCTGTTGCTTATCTCTTGCTGCTTTTAGGATTCTCTCTTTGTCTTTAATTTTTGGCATTTTAATTACTATGTATCTTGGTGTGGACCTGTTTAAGTTCTTACTTGGGGCTCTCTGTGCTTCTTGAACTTGAATGCCTTCTTCCTTCACCAAATTAGGGAATTTTTCTGTCACTATTTCTTCGAATATATTCTCTAACCCTTGCTAATTTTCTTCTTCTTCGGGGACCCCTATGACGCGAATGTTATTATGTTTCCACTTGTCCCACAGTTCTCTAAAGCTGTCTTCCTGTTTTTCAACTGTTTTTTCCTTTTGTTTTTCTATTTGGTTGATTTTTTCTACCCTATTTTCTAATTCACTGATCCGTTCCTCAGCTTCCTCTACTGTGCTCTTTAGAGCTTCCCATGTATTCTTTATTTCTGATGTGTCATTCTTGATTTCTTCTTGGTGGTTTTTAATTTCCAATTGGTCAATTTTCATCATCTCTATGTCCTTACTCATGCTGTTGAGCTTCCTCAAGATTATGGCTCTAAATTCTAGTTCTGTTAACTTGCTTAACTACTCCACATTTATCTCATCTTTGGTAGAGGTCTCTTGTTCTTTCATTTGGCTTTTGTTCCTGGGTTTTACCATTTTGGCCATCACAGTGGGCTTTGGAGCCTGCCAAGTTTTCCCTGTGGGTGTTGGTGTTCTACTGTTTGTGGCCCCTTTATTGGGTTTGGGTGAGCGTGGGAGTACACACGTTAAACACCACTGTCAACTTTTACTTTCCTGGGGAGCGTTGCTATCCCAGGAATGGTACAGTTATCCTCCAGCTTTTTGCCTGGAGGCTATCAGTAGTGGTTACTTGAAGAGCCTTGGGTTCTCAGTTGAATGAAAAACTCCTTCAGGTGCTCAGTGTAAGAGGATTTCCTGAGGATGGGGCAGCTGCTGGTTGTTAATGGGCCTCAATTAGCATTTCAATGGCCACCATGTGGAGTTGAATCTCTGTGGGAGGGGCCTCCACCTCTCCCCAGGACCCTGGGAAGGAGTAAAATGACCACAGTTCTGCGTGGCTGCACTCAGCAAAAGCTCTTAGCACCCTCCAAAACCCGAGTGTCCCCACACAGTTCCAGTCCAGTCTGCCTTCCCTCTGCCGAGCCCAAGGTGAGTAGCTGCTGCCAATTTAGCCTCTGTCCGGACTCTGCGTCCTGGAGCCGCCTGGGACTTTTAACCTGAGGGCACCTGCTTCCAGCCAAGGGCGGCCGCAGCTTTGGCAACAGCCAAGGGCCTTGCACTCAGCAGAAGCCCCAGGACTAAGCCGCGGTAGCGGGACACCGCTGAGGTGGCAGCAGCTTCCAGCAGAGTCCCCTGGTCCCAGCGAGTTCGTGCGGCACCAGCCGAGGGCTTAGCACGCAGAGTTTGCAGGACTCAGCCGGGGTCGCAGCCAAGGCGGCAGCAGCCTCCCGCCGAGTCCCCTGGTGGCAGCCAGTCTGTGCCAGTCCGTGCGGCACCACCCAAGAGCTTAGCAAGCAGCAGAGTTCGCAGGACTCAGGCGGGGTCTCAAAGGAGGCAGTAGCAGCAACTTCCGGCCGAGTTCCCTGGCCCCTGCCCAGGCCGCTGTGGACCGTGGGCTCCCGGCCCCCTCTCGCGTCCTCGCAAGCCTACCAGGATTGAGTCGGTGTCCCTGGTTATGTGGTCCTCCAAGGTGTCTTTTGTTTGCCCCTTCCTGACGATTTGCCTTTATTTTTGTTGTAAATCCAGTTTGGTCCTGGGAAATGGTCTGTGTAGCTCCGTTCACTCCGCCGCCATTTTTTTGCTTCCGCCTTTTTATATTACATTTATCACTTATTAAAATTGAGAAGGCAGCCCTGGCCGGTATGGCTCAGCGGTTAGAGCATCAGCCTGCGGTCCTGAGAGACCCGGGTTCGGTTCCCGCTAAGGGCGTGTGCCTCGGTTGCAGTTTGTCCCCGGCCCTGGTCGGTTGTGCAGGTGGCAGCCACTCGATGTGTTCCTTTCACATCGATGTTTCTCTCTCTCTCTCTCTCTCTCTCTCTCTCTCTCTCTCTCTCTCTCTCTCTCTCTCTTCCTCTCTCTCCCTCCCACTCTACCTGAACAAAGAATGGAAAAATGTCCTCGGGAGAGGATAAAATAAAATAAAATACGTAAAATAAAATTGAGAAGGCAGAAGTATTTTCCTAAACCAAAACCATTTAACCAGCCCAATTTCAAAACAAAATTATCCTAAATATGTTGTGTTTATGTTCTTCTGTAAATTATAAACAAATGTACCAGTAATTCAAGTTGTTGAAAATGCAGTTCTGTTTCCTCTCTCTTCTCACTTCATATCTGATAAATAGGTGATTAGTTTAAATTCTAATTCAGTGGGTTATATTCCCCTCTAAGTTCAGTTGCAAGCAAACACAATTTGTGTGTGTGTGTGTGTGTGTGTGTGTGTGGTACATGCCCTTAGCGGAAACTGAACCCAGGACTCTGGCCACACCTCATCTCTCCCTTCTCCTCACAAAGGCCCAGGTTCCCTCAGGAACCAGCACTCAGCACACTGGGTTTGGCAGGTGACCTCACTCAGATCCAGGGTGGGCATGGTCTGCCCTTGCGGCAAAGCGTGTGGTGGAAGTGGGGGCTTTGTTCACAAGCAAGTTCACTGAGCTCCCCGGGGCCCTGTTATGCAGCTGAGGGAGCGGTCCGGGCTGCGGCCACCTGCAGGGGGACAGCCGAGCACGGACAGTGGACAGTGCACGGGGCCGCTCTGCAGCTGTGAAGGGAGGCGCCCTCCACCCCCAACGATGACTTCGTGCCTCACACTTCTGCCCAGAGTTTTGCTCCCAAAAACCAACGGGTTCCTTTTTTTTTTTTCATGATGGACATTCTCCCAATTTGAGAGACTGGGAAAACAGAACTTTTGCACACTAACAACAGTAAAGTCAGGGGAGATCTGTGGTTCTGGGAAGGCAGTTGCATGCTTGCAACGGTGTCGGCTGCTGTAGGGTGGGGGCGGCCTCTCCTATCTCATCCCGTTTGCAAGCTCGAGTTTTGTGTGCGATCTAATTGGGAACATAACAGAGAATCATTTAGTCTCAGAAGAAAAAAGTCCTTCCGATACAAATGCTTATTCCCAAACCCCAGGAGGGCAACGTGGCCCACAGTGGGTGAAGGAGACTGAGAGGAAGCCCAAACCACAGCGCCTTTGGAGCACCACTCATGGGGTCCTCATCGAAACCCCAAGAATGGAGGAATCTCGATTCCGGAAGGCTACACCAAGAGGAATAGGACCGGGTTGTCAGGGTCTCCGTAAGGAGAAGGGAAGGGTGGGTCAGGAAAATATCCACGTGGTTGCATTCCTGAGTCCTTTCCCTTCTGGGGTCACCCACAGGATGACAAGGTCAGGCATGCAGCCCAGGGTCGCCCCTGCACTGTTCTATCCAGACTGCATGCACACTGGGCTCTCCTTCTGCTCATAGGAGAGGGGCCTTGCCTGGCATGTTTAGGGAGATGCCCAAAATCCAAGTGTCTGAGAGAGCAACCCAGCAGCTCCTCGTGAACTCTGAGCCAAGCTACGTTTTATCCCTGATCATTCTTCAGGGTTTTTCTCAGTAGAGAGGAACACTGAGACTTTTGCATGTACCTGCTTTTGCTTCCATGTGACTACAAGCAACATTGTGTCTCTGTATTTGCAGGTGTCCAGTGTGAGGTGCAGCTGGTGGAGTCTGAGGGAACAGTGATGCAGCCTGGGGGAGGTCTCTGAGACTCTCCTGTGCAGCCTCTTAGTTCACCTTCAGTAGCTCCTGGGTGATCTGTGTCCGCCAGGCTCTAGGGGAGGGGCTGGAGTGGTTTGGTTTTATAAAAGACCCTGAAAATGGCCTCACAACTGAGTATTTTGGATCTGCAAAAGCAGGTTTATTATTCTTAGAGATGATCCAAAGAGCACACTGTGTCTGCAAATGAAGAGCCTGAGAGCAGAGGACACAGCTGTACATTATTGTGCAGGAGACACAGTGAGGGGAAGTCAGACACAAAGCTCCCTGGGGTAGACAGGAGGGCTTGGCTGCAGGGGATGCTCAGGCCCACCAGGGGGTGCTGAGGACCATCAGAGGAGGGCATTCACCACCACCAGAGGAAGCTCAGGACCATCACAGGAGGGCACTCACAACCACCAGGTGGAGCTCAAGACAATCAGCGGAGGACACTCACATCCACCAGAGGAAGCTCAAGACAATCAGCGGAGGGCACTCACAACCACCAGAGGAATCTCAGGACCTTCAGAGGAGGGCACTCAGAACCACCATGGGGAGCTCAAGACCATCAGAGGAGGGTACTCACAACCACCATGGGGAGCTCAAGACCATCAGAGGAGGGCACTCACAACCACCATGGGGAGCTCAAGACAATCAGCGGAGGACACTCACATCCACCAGAGGAAACTCAAGACAATCAGCGGAGGGCACTCACAACCACCAGAGGAATCTCAGGACCTTCAGAGGAGGGCACTCAGAACCACCATGGGGAGCTCAAGACCATCAGAGGAGGGCACTCACAACCACCATGGGGAGCTCAAGACCATCAGAGGAGGGCACTCACAACCACCATGGGGAGCTCAAGACCATCAGAGGAGGGTACTCACAACCACCATGGGGAGCTCAAGACCATCAGAGGAGGGCACTCACAACCACCATGGGGAGCTCAAGACCATCAGAGGAGGGCACTCACAACCACCATGGGGAGCTCAAGACCATCAGAGGAGGGTACTCACAACCACCATGGGGAGCTCAAGACAATTAGCAGAGGGCACTCACATCCACCAGAGGGAGCTCAGGACCATCACAGGAGGGCACTCACAACCACTCTGGGGAGCTCAAACAATTAGCGGAGGGCACTCACATCCACCAGTGGAAGCTCAGGACCATCAGAGGAGGGTACTAACAACCACCATGGGGAGCTCAAGACCATCAGAGGAGGGCACTCACAACCACCATGGGGAGCTCAAGACCATCAGAGGAGGGTACTAACAACCACCATGGGGAGCTCAGGACCATCAGAGGAGGGCCCTCACTACCACCATGGGGAGCTCAAACAATTAGCGGAGGGCACTCACATCCACCATGGGGAGCTCAAGACCATCAGAGGAGGGCACTCAGAACCACCATGGGGCTCTCAGGACCACCAGGGAGTAATTAGGGCACCAGGGGACACTCAGGACCACCAGAGACAAGCAGAACAACTAGGTACATTCAGGACCCACTAAACTCAAGAGTCCAGCCTCAGAGGCAGGTGCAAAAGGATAGGTGAAAAGGGGGTGTCCTTTCCAAGTGTGTTTCCTTTTCATAACAAAAAATAAAATAATGAATCTCCAGGAACTCTGTGTAACCTGCTGCCACCAACACGCCGTTCCTTGGACCCAGAGCAGGGTGTTTCAACTATGCAGTCATGAGCATGGGCAGGGGGCAGGGCTTGTGCAACAAGCAGACACACTTGTGACATCACCCAGCCTGAGGTGCTCGGGCAGCACACTAAGCAATCCCAGCCACCTCTCATCCTTATCTTTCATTCATTCTTATTGCTTCATGGCCACAACCACTGTTGAGTTCCTTGTCACCCCAGCCCTGTGGCGGGCCCTGGGAGAAAAAGCAGGGTCTGGGCTCTCACAGTTCCTTCTGGTTGAGTCTCAAAATCCCTGGTCAAGTGTGAGAGGAAGACAATGCTATGCTTGGCCAGGGAAGGGTGTAAGGGGCCAGAGGGAGTGCTCTTGCTAAGAATTTATTGGCTGGGAAGGAAGTGGAGAGCTTCTGTCACCCACTCTCAGTGGAGCCTGCGGGGCTCAGTAGGAGACCTGTGGAGGATTTAGACAACCTCTTGCTTCTATCTCCATCCACATGACTGGGTCGTACGGTAGGGAGGGTCCAGGAGAACTGAGCGAGCATGGAGCTGGGGATGGAGTGCACAGCGGCTCACCATGCAGTGCATCACCAGAGCACATGGACACCTCTGTCCTGCTCTGATACCATATGGTGCTAGCCATGGGACTTCTTCATTCAGGAAAGCATGGCCTGTCCCTAGGAGAATGAATGGCAGTAAATCAATATGCCAATTTCCAAATTATATGCCAAGATGATACTCCAAAGATAAGTGTAAGAAGCAAAATACATGTGATGTGATATACGTGTCATTCACGACATAAGGGTCACAAGCAAAATGTGGCATAAGCATCATAAGTCACATTCATGATCAAGCAGTAGACACACCATTAGTAGAAACATGTCACAAGTGGCACATGTATTATTAGTGACACATGAGACAAGTGATGTGTCAACAGTGACATGGGAAGTGATGTGCATGTTGTGATTGCCATGTTTGTCACAATCAATGTGTGCACCATGTGTTACAACCAGACCGTGTGCAAGCTCGGCATGTTGTCAGAAATCAACATGTGTAAAGTGAAGTGACATGTGTGTCAGGGTGAATGGGCATGCCTCGTGATTGCCGCCCATGTCGAAATTGGCACACATGTCACAACCCACATGTGTGCTGTAATAGACATGTGGAATGCATCTCGTATCTATATGCATGTTGCACTCAATATGTGGGTCGCCATCAACGTGGGTCAGAAATCATACCTGTGTCACAACCAACATGCATGTCAGTCAACACGTGTCAAAATTAAAATGTGTTTCACAAGTGATATACATGTTTTGAGTAACATGGGCATCACCATTGACATGTGTGTCAAAAATGACTATGCCGAGACCATGTGTCACAATGATGCATCACAATTGACACGCATGTCAGTAGTTACATGTGCCAAATCAACATGTATTCCAAGTGACATTCATGTAAGAAGTGTTTTCTGCCACAACCAATACACAGCACAACACATGTACATTTCGTGATGGGCATGGGTATCAGAAGTGACTTGTGTTTTACAATCGCATCTGCCATTAGTGCCCCATGACCATCTTGTGCTGTGCATGTTGTGTGTAATGTGTGTTACAGGTTGAATTCATATTATGAGTGACACATGTTTGTGCTGTGTGCATATCATATCTGAGATACATGCCATTTATGATGTGCATGTCATGTGTGGACTCCATTGGAGACAACACGCGTGTCATAATTTGACATTCATGATTTGGAGTGATACAAATAATGCTATAGGAGCAAAAATGTCCAAGTCTAATCATGAATTTGTGTAAGCAATCTTGTTAGTTAAGCATGTGCTTAAATTAGAAGCTACCACCCTGGCTGGTTTGGCTCAGCAGTTGGAGTGTCAGCCTGCCAACCAGAGAGTCCCAGGTTTGGTTCCTTTCAGGGGCACATACCAAAAAGAAACCAAAAAAATAGAGATTATCTGTAAATTTTTACTATGTAGGCACCTACCTGTGTTTGATCTGCTGCTAAAGGACAGCGCTGGGCTCCTGCCTCATTTCTAGGAGGGCACTGGGAGGCCAGAGTCCAGCTCATTCCGGTGTCACTGGGAACCAGTTGCCCCGAAGTTCACTTCAAGTTTACTCTCACATCCAAAGTGTAGAGAGTTCCAACAGTCCTGCCTCTTCTCCAATACTGAGTACTTCTCTTTTTGTTTATCCTTTCTTATTGTTTCCTAAATCCTGGGTCATCCAGGCAGACAATCATCACACATTTCCCTGTAGGAGGCGGCGGGCAGAGGGAGATGTCAGAAAGCAAGGCCAGAGGGGGTGGGGGGGCAGAGTGGGCCCCGCTGCTTCGAAGACAAAAAAAGGGTCTGTGCTCTGGGAGCTGGAACAGGACAGGAACAGACCCCTGGAGCTTCTGGGAGGGCAGCCCTGCCCCTCAGCTCTGGGCGGACTCCAGGCTCTTCCTCTCGGGAACAGACACCAGCTCTCAGGTTTGGACAAGGTCCCCTATTCCCATGGGCATAAGAGCCCCAGACGCGGAGGGGGGTCTTGGTTCTAAGCAGAGCTGACATCCCTGGGGTTACCTCAGCTTTTGAGAAGGCCGTGGGGTTGGCTCTGATCACCCCAGGTGCTGACAGGCGCCTCCTCCTCCCTGGGTCTTGTGCCCCAGTGTTTCATCATCTCACCTCGACACAGGAGGATCTCAGTGACGACTCAGAGGGGAGAATCCATCTCAGAGATCACTCAGGAGTGTATCCTGTGTGTTCACACAGCCTCCTAGGACTACAGGGGTTTGCTGGGCTTTGTTTCCCTCTTTTCAATGACAGGTGAAAACCTCCCCTCCGTGGGGACTGAGTGTCCCTCATTGTCACCAGGCCCTGAGGGATGGGAGGAGCTCAGTGTGCACAGAGCTCAGGGACCTGGCAGGGACTCAGCAGTAATGTAAAAGAAAATAGTGTACGGCTACATATTCAAGTTAAAATTATATAAAATGAGTAAGAATTGAGATAAAGTATCAGTACCTGAGTACAAAACTAGGTCTAGAGAAAATGATTATAAAAAAGCAGTATTGGTGATGGTGACGATGGTGGTGGTGGTAACATGACAATGGAATTGGACAGGGGTCCTCATCGAAGGTCCGGGGTGGAATCTGTATGTACCCAAGGTCCTCAGCGCTGTGGAAGGCCTGTGTCAGCTACAGGGGAGGCCTTTGTTTCACTCTCCCCCTGACCTGGGAAGAGGAGACGCCTGCTTTAAAATTTTTCTATTGTTTCTTGATTTAGAGAGAAAGGAAGGGAGAGGAGAGAAAGATCTGACATCAATGAGAGAGAACACTATTGGCCACCTCCTGCATGCCCCCACTGCGGATTGAGCCCACACTCTGAGCATTGCCCTGACCAAGAATTAAACTGGCGGCCTCTTGGTGCAAGGGTCGATGCTCAACCACTGAGCAACACTGGCCAGGCAAGACGCCTGCTTTTTATCCCCAATAAAAAGTAATTCTCTCGCCCTGGCCAGTTTGGCTCAGCGGTTAGAGCATCGGCCTGCGGTCCAGAGAGACCCTGGTTTGGTTCCCGCTAAGGGCACGTACTTCGGTTGCAGTTTGTCCCCGGCCCTGGTTGGTCGTGCGGGTGGCAGACACTCGATGTGTCCCTTTCACATCGATGTTTCTCTCTCTCTCCCTTCCTCTCTCTCCCTCCCACTCTATCTTTCCAAAAAATGGAAAAATACACTCGGTTGAGGATTAAAAAAAAAAAAGTAATTCTCTGTGGAGAACAAACATGTCTATAGAAAATGAGAACAACTATAAGTAAGCAAATGATGGTGATGAGGATGATGATGATGATGAGGAGGATGGTGATATTATGGTGAAGCTGGTGATGATGGTGATAACGATGGACTGAGACAGGGTCCTGGTCAATGATATGATGGCTCCTCACACAGACACACCAGCACCATGGCTCCTGCAGGGAGGGGTGTCCACTCTTCCCTCTAAGTGTTGAGGGATTTCATAAACAAACTCCAGTGAGTTGTGCAGCTTGGGTGGAGCATGGTGTAACCATGTGAGTAATGACCCCACAGGTGTCTAGGTCCTAACCCCCTGGACCTGTGCAGTTGTCACCTCACAGACAGAGACATGAAAAACAGAAGCATGTGGGTAACAGGAATGCCCTTCCCCCCCCCCCTTTGCAATGACTTGTTCCTTATTTCCCTTGATCCCTGCCTGCATTTAACCTTTAACATTTCTATTCTGACAAACTCAGTCATAATCACTCAGGTGTTTCCTACGATGACAGAAACTGTGTCTATCAGGCCCTGCACATCCTCCTGGGTCATCACTGGAAGAGGTTTAAACCCACATGTCCAGTAACATGCTGTCCATGAACATCAGGCACATCTCTGTCCTGTGACTCAGAACACGTCCAGCTTCCTCCCCTCACTCAGGTCAAAGTCCCGTCCAGTTCTGGGCAGTTTCCCAGCAGCCCTCACTCCTGGTGCCAGAACCTCTCTGTCCCTGTGGCTGCTGCAGCCGATGCCCCTGGACCGTGAGGCTCAGCACGTCCTGGGGGTCTGTGTGATTCTCCAGACAAGCCCAGCACAGAAAATAGGGGTGAATTAGACTTTGTTAAATTAAATACATTTATCCCACCAGATTCCATTAAGGGAACGAAAAGTCAAGCTATAGAGAGAGATAACATTTCCAAATTATGTCTGGTGGCAGAATGTGTTCATTATACATTAAGGACGTTATATATTCTGTGGTAGATCCCGGCACCTCTAACCAACGGACCATGCCCAGGGCAGAAGGAGAGAAACTGGAGTCAGGGAATTTTGTCAGCGATGAAGTGACCCTCTCCGTTCAACGCTCTAAAAAATAAAATCAATAAAAACATGTTTCAATATAATTAAAATATAAGATATTGAGCATAGATTTCTTTATTTATTATTTTGCACTATGATCGATAATATTTGTATGCAATTATAATATAAAATTTGGAAAAAGTGGGTATATTGGAGAGTTGGGATGCAGAAAGTCTCTGAAAAATGCTAATCACTTTTACATGAGTTTGAAGGATGTATAAGAAGTTAAAAGTCTAACCTACCCATCTAGTCCATCATTTCTTCTTATGCTCAGAAAGGTGAGGCCAACCTTTGACCACATTGCAATGCCTCTTGGTCCAGGGGATCCACTATCGCTGACTTATATTCTGAGTGAGATCAAGGGAAAAGATGGCCACACAAGGCCTCAGAAAAACCAGGGCAGCCAACTTTCAGTTCCTCCACTTATAAGGAACAGGCTGCCCCACATGCAAATTTCTCCCCAAGCTCCAGGGTAAATCCTCCCCTGGGCTGGGGAGGCTCACAGCTCTCTCCTCACACAGGGCTGAGGTCTCTGGGGAAGGCAGAGCCCTGGTCTAGAAGATGAGACTGCTGGGTCTTCTCCTGTGCCTGGTGACAGCCCCCCAAGGTGAGGGTCTCAGAGGGCAGACAGGGGTCTGTGGGGTGGTTGTGACTGCACATGACTGACAGGGCCTGATGCTCCTTGTCCCCAGGTGTCCTGTCCCAGGTGCAGCTGCAGGAGTCGGGCCCAGGACTAGTGAAGCCCTCGCAGACCCTCTCCCTCACCTGCACTGTCTCTGGTTACTCCATCAGCAGTGGTTACTGGTGGAGCTGGATCCGCCAGAAACCAGGGAAGGGGCTGGAGTGGATGGGGTGCATAGGTTATGATGGTAACACTTACTACAGCCCGTCCCTCAAGAGCCGCACCTCCATCTCTAGAGACACGTCCAAGAACCAGTTCTCCCTGCAGCTGAGCTCCGTGACCACCGAGGACACGGCCGTGTATTACTGTGCGAGAGACACAGTGAGGGGAAGTCAGTGTGAGCCCAGACACAAACCTCACTGCAGGAGAGGCTGCGACCACCAGGGGGCGCTCAGGTTCCCTGAACACAAGGACCATCCAGGAGCTGGTGCAGTTGAAGGTTTGAGCAGGTTTCCTGAGTGGTTTCCTCTTCATGTCAGTTCCCCTCAGGGATCCTCTCTGGATTCTTGATTCAGTGTTTACCTCTAACATCACTGAGTTAGAAAAGGCTGTGCTCTATTTGCCAAAGGTACATTTGATAAGGGCTTAAATTCCAAAATATTTAAAAACTACATAAAACTCAACACCAAAAAATGCATACAACACAATTGAAATATGGGCCAATGCCCTGAATCGACACTTCTCCAAAGAGCACGTACAGACGGCCATGAGACATATGAAACAATGCTCAGCATTTCTGATCATCAGAGACATGCAAATTGAAATGACAACTACACCTGCCAGAATGGCTCCTGTCAATACCTCAACAAACACCCAGAGCTGGTGAGGACGAGGGGAAACAGAACCCTGGTGCACTGTTGGTGTGAATGCTGACTGGTGCAGCCACTGTGGAAAACGCTGTGTTTTTTCCTAAAATAATCAATCAAGCAATCAATCCAAAAACGTACCTTTATCTGACAAGCCACGGGAGAGGGGAACGACGGGAGGGTGATATAAATCAAAGAACTTACATGCATACATGCTTAACCAATGGACACAGTGAGGGAAAGTCAGTGTGAGCCCAGACACAAACCTCCTGAGGGGGAAGGAGGGTGGGGCTGCAGGGCGCGCTCAGGACACCAGGGGGCGAACAAGACACCAGGGTGGGGCACAGGACCAACCTTACAAGGCCCAGACCTGGAGCAGGTGCAGAGTTAAGCAAAGATAAAATTTTGTGCTCTGTTGAATTAGTATTGCTTCAAGGCTCAGCAACAGAGCTCACAGAAAGCCCTTTTCTTTATCTACTTTCAGCGGTTGTATTAGTGAACAAAAAAGGGAGCTCTGTAGTAAATCTGACAAAATTCAGTGACTGAAAGTAACCTTGAACAATGATCTGATCACATCCCACCCATAAAACTTCTTCCCTAAAAGGTTTAGCTTTGCTGTAAGCAAACCCACTATTGTTCTTGTGTATCTAGGTTAACACACCCTTAGAATAAGCATGACCACCCTCAAGAGAGCAAACCTCCTTAACTATCCCGGAATCTTACCCCCACCTCGCATCCTCCCACCTCCCAGTCCTAATCTCCCTCACCTGCCCTCCTTCGTTCCTAATGCATAAAGGAAGCTGCAGACTGTGGTTCTCAGAGCATTTGAGACCTTGCTCCCCAGTAATTGTCACTTTGGCTCAAGTAAAATCTTACAAAACTTCTTTACACATGTCAATGTTTCTTACATCAACATATTGTTTCTTCCCCGTGTGTAAAGTACACACGATTATTCAAAACCTGCTCCCTCAGCAGGAGGAGTTACAGACTTTGCAAGCACTGGAGAAAAAAACAAGTTTGCCTTTGGGTTGTCATTGACTTAAGGTTCCCTTTAGAAATAAGGTTTCTGCATCGATGACCATTTCAACCTGTGGAACTTTTGCATGTACCTCTTCGGATTTTGTTATGGTTGTTGTTGTTTTTAATTTTATTTTGTTATAGATGTTTCTCCTTTTTTACCCCATTGACACCCTCCTCCAATCCCCCCTGCCCCATCCAGGATTTGTTGTCCGTGTCCATTGGTTATGCGTACATGCATATAAGTTCTGTGGTTTATCTATTTCCTCCCCCAACTAGCCCCTCTTCAGAGTGTTGTCAGTCTGTCCCCTACTTCCATGTTTCTGGGTCTACCCTATTCCTCAGACTGTTATTTTCATTATATTCCACAAATAAGTGAGATCATGTGATATTTGTCTTTCTCTGCTTAGCTTGTTTCACTTAGAATAATACTTTCCAGGTCTCTCCACATCGTCTCAAAGGATAAGAGACCTTTCTTTCTTACAGCTGCATAGTACTCCATTGTGTATATGTACCACAGCTTTTCTAATCCATTCATCTACTGATGGACACTTGGGCTGTTTCCAGATCTTGGCTACTATGAATGGTACTGCTATGAACATGCGGGTACATATATTCTTTCTGATTTGTGTTTCATCTTCTTAGGGTACATCCCTAGAAGTGAGATCATGGGGTCAAATGAAAGTTCAATTTTTAAGTTTTTGAGGTAACACCATATTGTTTTCCACAGTGACTGCACCAGTCTGCATTCCCACCAGCAGTGTACTAGAGTCCTCTTTTCTCCACACCCTTACCAACACTTGTTGTTCGATGATTTGTTGATGGCGGCCATTCTGACAGGTGTGAGATGATACCTCATTGTTTTAATTTGCATCGCTCTGATGACTAGGTCTGGTAGTGCCCATAACATAGCCAATCTGCAAAGACTGAGAGAGATGTTTAGGGATTTTATTTATTTATTTTACCTTTTTATGTTGGTTTTTTTGCTTTTTTGTTTGTTTAGCTTCTGAAATTTAAGAAAATATGTCGAAACATGAGCTGAACATGATATTAAAAAAAAAAAAACAGAAGTTTGTCCTGGCCAGTTTTGCTCAGCAGTTAGAGTATAGGCCCACACACCAGTAAATTGCTAGTTCAGTTCTGGTCAAGGGCAAGTACCATGGTTGTGGTTCATCCATGGTCCTGGTCGGGTCATGTGGGAGGCAACCAGTTGATGTGGCTCTATAACATTGCTGTTTCTCTCTGTCTTGCTCTCTCTCTCCCTCCCTCCCACTCTATCTCATGATAAATAGAAAAGTATCCTCTGGTGAGAAATAAAATAAAATTTTTTTAAAAAAGAAACTTCAGCTATCACATACAACAGCAATCCAGTCTTTGCAATAAAAATGTAGCTTGGAAAACTCATTAAACAAGTGGACTACAACAGCCCTCAATAAGCAAGAAACCCAGCAAGTCATGGGGAGGGGGGACATTCAGCTTTCTAGAGTTACGACATTATCTTACTCAAGTATCTGGCTTTCAACAAAGAAAAATCAGAAAGTATACATATAAACAGAGAGTGAGGCCCCTGCACAGGAAAAAATAAATTAATAGAAACATCCCTTAAGGGAGTCTAGATATTGAATTTACTAGATAGACTGTTGTCTTAAATATGCTCAAAAAGCTAGAGGAATTTGATGAGAATATCAATAAAGAGAGAGATATTACAAAAAGGAAACTAACAAATTCTGAACCTGAAAAAGGACCAGGTGTGCAATAAAAATTTCACTAGAGGTGAAAAGGAAACTAACAAATTCTGAACCTGAAAAAGGACCAGGTGTGCAATAAAAATTTCACTAGAGGTGTTCAATGACAGATCTGAGCAGGCAGAGGAAATATTCAGTGAACATGAAGGTGGAACAATTGACTTTATCAAGTCTATGGATCAGAAAGAAAAAAGAATAACCAAAAGGGAACAGAGCCCAAGGAACTTGTGGACACCTTCAAGATGACCAAGATGTGCATTATAGAAATTGTAAGAAGAAGAAGAAGGAGAAGGAGAAGGAGAGGGAGAGGGAGAGGGAGAGGGAGAGGGAGAGGGAGAGGGAGAGGGAGAGGGAGAGGGAGAGGGAGAGGGAGAGGGAGAGGGAGAGGGAGAGGGAGAGGGAGAGGGAGAGGCAGAGGGAGAGGCAGAGGGAGAGGGAGAGGCAGAGGGAGAGGGAGAGGGAGAGGCAGAAATAATATTTGAAGAAATAATGGCCAAAAACTTTCCAAATTGATTTCAAGGGGGGAAAAAGACATGACTGTAAATCGAAGAAGCTCAATGAACTTCAAATAGCATTTTATATTACTTTTATCACTTATTAAAATTGAGAAGGCAGAAGTATTTCCTTAAACAAAAACCATTTAACCAGCCCAATTTCAAAAAAAAAAAAATTATCCTAAGTATGTTGTGTTTATGTTCTTTTGTAAAATTATAAACAAATATACCAGTAATTCAATTTCTAATTCAGTGGGTTATATTCCCCTCTAAGTTCAGTTGCAAGCAAACACAATTTGTGTGTGGTACATGCCCTTAGCGGAAACCGAACCCAGGACTCTGTGGCCACACCACATCTGTCCCTTCTCCTCACAAAGGCCCGGGTTCCCTCAGGAACCATAACTCAGCACACTGGGTCTGGGCAGGTGATCTCACTCAGATCCAGGGTTGGCATGGTCTGCCCCTGGGGCAAAGCGTGTGGTGGAAGCGGACTGAGCCGTCACAAGCAAGTGCACTGAACTCCCCAGGGCCCTGTTATGCAGCTGAGGGAGTGGTCCGGGCTGCGGCCGCCTGCAGGGGTACGGCCGTGCACGGACAGTGGACAGTGCGGAGCACGGACAGTGGACAGTGCGTGGGGCCACTCTGCAGCTGTGAAGGGAGGCGCCCTCCACCCCCAACGATGACTTGGTGCCTCAAACTTCTGCCCAGGTATTAGCTCCCAAAAACCAACTTGTTCCTTTTATTTATTTATTTATTTATTTATTTTCATGATGGACATTCTCCCAATTTCAGAGACTGAAAAAACAAAACTTTTGCACACTAACAACAGTAAAGTCAGGGGAGATCTGTGGTTCTGGGAAGGCAGTTGCATGCTTGCAACGGTGTCGGCTGCTGTGGGGTGGGGGCGGCATCTCCTATCTCATCCCGTTTGCACGCTCGAGTTTTGTGTGCGATCTAATTGGGATCATAACAGAGAATCATTTAGTCTCAGAAGAAAAATGTCCTTCCGATACAAATGCTTATTCCCAAACCCCAGGAGGGCAACGTGGCCCACAGTGGGTGAAGGAGACTGAGAGGAAGCTCAAACCACAGCGCCTTTGGAGCAGCACTCGTGGGGTCCTCATCGAAACCCCAAGAATGGAGGAATCTCGATTCCGGAAGGCTACACCAAGAGGAATAGGACCAGGTTGTCAGGGTCTCCGTAAGGAGAGGGGACGGGTGGGTCAGGAAAATATCCACGTGGTTGCATTCCTGAGTCCTTTCCCTTCTGGGGTCACCCACAGGATGACAAGGTCAGGCATGCAGCCCAGGGTCGCCCCTGCACTGTTCTATCCAGACTGCCTGCACACTGGGCTCTCCTTCTGCTCGTAGGAGAGGGGCCTTGCCTGGCATGTTTAGGGAGATGCCCAAAATCCAAGTGTCTGAGAGAGGAACCCAGCAGCTCCTCGTGAACTCTGAGCCAAGCTACGTTTTATCCCTGATCATTCTTCAGGGTTTTTCTCAGTAGAGAGGAACACTGAGACTTTTGCATGTACCTGCTTTTGCTTCCATGTGACTACAAGAAACATTGTGTCTCTGTATTTGCAGGTGTCCAGTGTGAGGTGCAGCTGGTGGAGTCTGGGGGAGCCTTGGTGCAGCCTGGGGGGTCTCTGAGACTCTCCTGTGCAGCCTCTGGATTCACCTTCAGTAGCTCTTGGATGAACTGAGTCCGCCAGGCTCTAGGGAAGGGGCTGGAGTGGTTTGGTTTTATAAAAGACCCTGACAATGGCCTCACAACTGGGTATTTTAGATCTGCAAAAGCAGGTTTATTATTCTTAGAGATGATCCAAAGAGCACACTGTGTCTGCAAATGAACAGCCTGAGAGCAGAGGACACAGCTGTACATTATTGTGCAGGAGACACAGTGAGGGGAAGTCAGACACAAAGCTCCCTGGGGTAGACAGGAGGGCTTGGCTGCAGGGGATGCTCAGGACACCAGGGGGTGCTGAGGACCATCAGAGGAGGGCATTCACCACCACCAGAGGAAGCTCAGGACCATCAGAGGAGGGCACTCACCACCATCATGGGGAGCTCAAGACAATCAGCGGAGGGCACTCACATCCACCAGAGGGAGCTCAGGACCATCAAAGGAGTTACTTAAACCCCCATGGGAGCTCAAGACCTCAGAGGTGGCACTCACCACCACCATGGGGAAGCTCAGACCATCACATGAGGGCATCAAACCACCATGGGGAGCCAAGACCATCACAGGAGATACTCACAACCCCATGGGAGCTCAGACCATCAGAGAGGATACTCCCAACCACTTGGGACTCAAGACCATAGAGGAGGGCACTCCCCCATCCACCATGGGGTGTCAAGACCATCAAGGGGGCACCACCACCATCATGGGGATCTCAGACATCCGATGGGGCACTCACCACCATCATGGGGAGCTCAAGACAATCAGCGGGTGGCACTCACAACCACCCTGGGAGCTCAAGACCACCCTAGGGAGGGCACTCATAACCACCATTGGGAGCTCAGACTCAGCGGATGGGCATCATCCGCCCCATGGATCTCAATACCATCAAGGAGGGCATCACCCACCCATGGGGAGCTCAAGACATCAAGGAGGGCATCCCCCCATCAGGGGCGCGCAAGAATCACGGAGTGCCTCCACCACCAGGGGAGCCAGACCTCTAGGATGTACTCACCACCACATGGGAGCTCAAGACATCAAGTAGGATCTCACAACCACTATGGGGAGCTCAATACCATCAAGGAGGGCACTCACAACACCATGGGGAGCTCAAGACCGTCAAGTATGGCACTCACAACACCAGGGGAGCTCAAGACACAGAGGAGGGACTCACAACACCATGGGGAGCCAAGGACATCAAAGATGGTACTCACCACCTCATTGGGATCTCAACATCACGAGGGCACTCACAACCACCAGGTGGAGCTCAAGACCTCAGAGGGGGGCACTCAAACCACCATGGGGAGCTCAAGACCCTCATAGGATGGCCCTACCACACCAGGTGTTGAGTCAATACCATCATAGGAGGGCACTCACAACCATCAGGTGGAGCTCAAGACCATCAGAAGAGGGCACTCACAACCATCAGGTGGAGCTCAAGACCATCAGAGGAGGGCACTCACAACCATCAGGTGGAGCTCAAGACCATCAGAGGAGGGCACTCACCACCACCATGGGGAGCTCAAGACCATCAGAGGAGGGCACTCACCATCACCATGGGGAGCTCAAGACCATCAGAGGAGGGCACTCACAACCACCATGGGGAGCTCAGGACCATCAGAGGAGGGCACTCACATCCACAGGGGGAGCTCAAGACCATCAGAGGAGGGCACTCACATCCACCATGGAGCTCTCAGGACCACCAGGGAGTGATTAGGACACCAGGGGACACTCAGGACCACCAGAGACACGCAGAACAACTAGGTGGATTCAGAACCCACTAAACTCAAGAGTCCAGCCTCAGAGGCAGGTACAAGGATAGGTGAAAAGGGGGTGTCCTTTCCAAGTGTGTTTCCTTTTCAAAACAAAAAATAAAATAATGAATCTCCAGGAACTCTGTGTAACCTGCTGCCACTAACACGGCGTTCCTTGGACCCAGAGCAGGGTGTTTCAACTATGCAGTGAGGAGCATGGGCAGGGGCCAGGGCTTGTGCAACAAGCAGACACACTTGTGGCATCACCCAGCCTGAGGTGCTCGGGCAGCACACTAAGCAAACCCACCCACCTCTCATGCTTATCTTTCATTCATTCTTATTGCTTCATGCCCACAACCACTGTTGAGTTCCTTGTCACCCCAGCCCTGTGGCAGGCCCTGGGAGAAAAAGCAGGGTCTGGGCTCTCACAGTTTTTTCTGGTTGAGTCTAAAAGCCCTGGTCAAGTGTGAGAGGAAGACAATGTTATGCTTGGCCAGGGAGGGGTGTAAGGGGCCAGAGGGAGTGCTCTTGCTAAGAACTCATTGGCTGGGAAGGAAGTGGAGAGCTTCTCTGTCACCCACTCTCAGTGGTCCCTGCGGGGCTCACCCCGAGACCTGTGGAGGATTTAGACAACCTCTTGCTTCTATCTCCATCCACATGACAAGGTTGTACGGTAGGGAGACTCCAGGAGAACTGAGCGAGCATGGAGCTGGGGATGGAGTGCACAGCGGCTCACCATGCAGTGCATCACCAGAGCACATGGACACCTCTGTCCTGCTCTGATACCATATGGTGCTAGCCATAGGACCTCTTCATTCAGGAAAGCATGGCCTGTCCCTAGGAGAATGAATGGCAGTAAATCAATATGCCAATTTCCAAATTATATACCAAGATGATACTCCAAAGATATGGGTAATAAGCAAAATATGTGTGATGTAATATACGTGTCATTCGCGACATACGGGTCACAAGCAAAATCTGGCATAAGCATCATAAGTGACATGCGTGATCAAGCAGTAGACACACCATTAGTATAAACATGTCACAAGTGGCACATGTATTATTAGTGACACATGAGACAAGTGATGTGTCAACAGTGACATGGGAAGTGATGTGCATGTTGTGATTGCCATGTTTGTCACAATCAATGTGTGCACCATGTGTTACCACCAGCACATGTGTAAGTTCAGCTTGCATGTCAGAATTCTACATGTGTAAAGCGACACATGTGCCAGGGTGAATGGGCATGCCTCGTGATTGCCGCCCATGTCAAAATTGGCACACATGTCACAACCCACATGTGTGCTGCAATAGACATGTGGAATGCACCTCATATCTACATGCATGTTGCACTCAATGTGTGGGTCGCCATTAACATGTGGGTCAGAAATCATATCTGTGTCACAACCAACATGCATGTCAGTCAACACATATGTCAGAATTAAAATGTTTCACATGTATATACGTGTTTTGGGTAACATGGGCATCACTATTGACACGCGTGTCAAAAATGACTGTGCCGAGACCATGTGTCACAATGATGTGTCACAATTGATGTGCATGTCAGTAGTTACATGTGCCAAAATCAGCATGTGTTACCAATGACATGCATGTAAAAAGTGTCTTCTGCCACAACCAATACACAACACAACACATGCCCATTTTGTGATGGGCATGGGTATCAGAAGTGACTTGTGTTTTACAATCGCATCTGCCATTAGTGCCCAATGACCATCCTGTGCCGTGCATGTTGTGTGTTATGTGTGTTACAGGTGGAATGCATGTCATGAGTGACACACGTTTGTGCTGTGTGTATACCACATCTGAGATGCATGCCATATATGATGTACATGTCATTGTGGACTCTGTTGGAGACAATATGTGTGTCATAATTGACATGCATGTTTTGGAGTGATACAAATAATGCTTCTAGGAGCAAAAATGTACAAGTCTGATCATGAACTTGTGTAAGCAATCTTGTTAGTTAAGCATGTGTTTAAAATAGAGGTTATCACCCTGGCTGGTTCGGCTCAGCGGTGGGAGTGTCGGCCTGCGAACCAGAGAGTCCAGGGTTTGCTTCCCATCAACAGCACATACCAAAAAAAAAAGAGAGATTATCTGTAAATTTTCACTATGTAGGCACCTACCTGTGTTTGACCTGCTGCTAAAGGACAGCGCTGGGCTCCTGCCTCATTTCTAGGAGGGCACTGGGAGGCCAGAGTCCAGCTCATTCCAGTGTCACTGGGAACCAGTTGCCCCAAAGTTCACTTCAAGTTTACTCTCATATCCAATGTGTAGAGAGTTCCACCAGTCCTGCCTCTTCCCCAATACTGAGTATTTCTCTTTTTGTTTGTCCTTTCTTATTGTTGCCTATCCTGGGTCATCCAGGCAGACAATCATCACACCTTTCCCTGTAGTTGGGAAGAGGGAGATGTGAGACAGCAAGGCCAGAGGGGGTGGGGGGCAGAGAGGGGCCCCGCTGCTTTGAAGACAAGGAAGGGGCCTGTGCTCTGAGAGCTGGAACAGGACAGGAACCGACCCCTGGAGCCTCTGGGAGGGCAGCCCTGCCCCTCAGCTCTGGGCGGACTCCAGGCCCTTCCTCTCGGGAACAGACACCAGCTCTCAGGCTTGGACAGGGTCCCCCATTCCCATGGGCATAAGAGCCCCAGAAGCGGAGTGGGGGTCTTGGTTCTAAGCAGAGCTGACATCCCTGGGGTTGCCTGAGCCTGTGAGAAGCCTGTGGAGTTGGCACTGATCCCCACAGGTGCTGCCAGGGCCCCCCTCCTCCCTGAGTCCTGTGCCCAGTGCCCCATCAAGGCGTGGCCCTCCCTGGTCCCCGCAGCACAGTCCTGAGGAGCTGTGCCCGCTCTGGGGCCGGGGTCAGGGCCCGGCTCCACAGGGCAGCAGGTTTCAGGAGGCGGGTGGCTCTCGGTGCTGGGCAGCAAGGTCAGGGCCAGCGGAAGAGAGAGGCTGGGGAGGGAGCCGCCCTCTGCACCTCTGGAGCAGTGTGGAATGTCAGCTGTGCTCTTGGAAGGGACAGCTGCCCCTGAACCTCCCCTGTGGCGAGGTGCCTGTCTGGGCAGGGGGAGAGCTGGGCCTGGGCAGTCAGCACAGGGCAGACGGCGGGCACAGTGACCTGCAGGCGGACCCAGCCCTGAGTTCACCCACCCTGAAGGCATGGGCTGCACCTGGAATCGTGGCCAAAGGGCCAGATGGGCAGCACAGCCCCCAACTCCCAGGATGAAGGCAGTCTGAGCACATGAGGTGCCCTCGCTGGGAGCCCCAAGAGTCTTTGGGAGGAAGTCCACCCTTCCCCCAAGCCCAGGATTAAAGAATCCTGGAAGGTAGATCTTTGGAGACACCCAGACCACCCGCGTGGTGGTGCCTGGTGCAACCTGAGAGGCAGGTGAGGTGGAGGGGGCACATGCCAGGTGCCCACAGATGGAAGGCCTCTCAGGCTCAGGCAGCCATCCCCAGGCCTGGGCGACTGAGAATACAAGACGCCATCCCAACTCCGGCAGGTGGGAAATCAGAAGTGGACGCAGGATGCCAGGGCAGGATGCCAGGCCCTCACTGGCCACGCTGGGGGCACGGACGCTCCACCGGGGCCCTGAGAGCACACTGACCCCGCAGACACTGGGCGGGCTGCAGACACCCAGGCAGCCTGCAGGGAGGAGCCCTGTTGCTCCTCATGGCAGACACCCAGAGACCAGTGGAGGTTTGGGTCAGATCAGCCCCACCTAGCCCACTGGAGACAGGATCTTTCTGGGGAGCCGGCCCTGGCCAGCATGGGAGGGGAGTTGTGGGGGCTCATGTACCAGGGCCCTAATGGCTGCAGCAGCGATCGCTGTCCCTAACGCAGTGACACACCCGACATGCTGGGGCTGACTGGCTGCCTCTGCGTCTGGGAAGCCAGGCACACGCCCAGCTCCTCTGGACATGGGACCCTGACAGGAGGGGTGAAGCCTGCGGGCCCTCAGGCCCACCGCACAGATGGCGGGGCGGCGCCAGGCACTGCCATCGCCGGGGGAGCCCAGGAGGCCACATGGGGATGCGGGGACGCAGACGCCGCCGGTCAAGCCCCTTTGTCACGTCAGACGGGGACCATGTGCAGACGCTGCATCTCGTGAGATGTTCTGAATTGATGTAAATGTATTTTCCCAACTTACCTCCAGACAGTGCTGGGAACCACACCAGGTCCTGGGCCTGTGGTTCCTGTCCCTCCCCGCCCCCGGGGGACATGGGCAGGGTCCCGGGGCAGGCCCACCCCTGAGACTAAAGAGCGAGGGCACCCACAGGGGTCCCTGGGTCGGGCCACTGAGGCTCAGAGGAGGGAGGCGTTCAGAGGACCCGCTGTCCAGGGGCAGCAATGTGGAGGCCTGAACCTGCAAAATCCCAGCAGGGGCCTGGCGCTCAGCCCCATAATCTCCTGGGGGACTTGAGGGCAACAAACAGCAACACCCAGCTGGGCAGCCCCCAAAGAGGCCGGCACTGGTGAGGAACAAGCCGGGACCACACACAGAGAGTGTCCGTCCTGCAGAGGGAATCCCCGGAACAGGCCAGAGCTCTGAGGCCTGATGACAACCAGTCACCATAATCACGCGGACTCCACACCCCAGACCACTGAGAGACCCTAAGAGAGCTGGGCCATGCTTCAGGCCTGGAGCCCCGAGGGCTCGTGAGGGAGCATGTCCTCAGGGAGGCAGGGCCCTATCCTGACAAAGTCAACAGTGCCCAGACAGTGGAGCAAGAGAAGTGGGGGGCCTGGAGAATGGTACACAGGCACCCCTGCACCTGGGCCTCACCTGGGCCTCCCTACACCTGTGTCTCCCTGCACCTGGTCTCCCTGCACCTGCTCCAAGTCCTCCTGGAGCAGATAGGACTAAAGCTGCCTCTCAGAATGGGCCCGCCCCCGGGAGGGGAATCACAGAGGTCTCCCTCACCACAGTGGTGCAACTTCAGGCAGGATTAGAGAAGACAGCGCCCACAGGAGGCTGGGAGGGAGGTGACAGGGAGGGGCTGGAGGCAGAGTCCAGGGAAGGGAGGTTGTGCTGCCCTGTCAGACGTCCCACAGGACAGGGAGCATGATTCGGACCCTAGGCCCAGGGTCGGTAGTGGCAGGAGCCAATTCCCACGTGGGGGTCACCCACTGGCCCCCGGAGGACCAAAGGCCCCACAGTGACCCCTGCAGAGACTGGGAGCTGTTTATCCACCCAGAAGGCCATCACATGGGCTGGCTTCCAGAATGGGCACAGCCAGCAGGCTGAGGTGGCCATGCCCTGCCGACAAGCCTCAAGACAGCCAGCCAAGGCCTCCCAGGTGCCCCAGGCCTGGGGCTCTGCCTCTGTCCACAGGTCATCTCTGAATCCCAGGATCTGGGGCCCGGCCCGGGTGTAGGGATTACAGACAGGTCTGTGTCACTGTGCTACAGCTGTATAGGTTCAACTTGTTACTACCACAGTGCCACAGGGTCCATCAAAAACCCGGCCCCGGCCCTGGCCAACATGGCTCAGCGGTTAGAGCATCAGCCAGCTCACTGAAGGGTCACAGATTCATTTCAGGTCAAGGGCACATACCTGGATTGCAGGTTCCATCCCCAGGCCTGGGGGAGCGAGGGGGGTCATGCAGGAGGCAGCCAATCAGTGTGTCTCTCTCATATCAACATCTCTCTCTCTCTCCCTTCCTTCCACTCTATCTAAAATAAATGAAGAAATAAATGGTAAATTATCCTTGGGTGAGGATTAACAACAACAAAAAATTCGCCCAGAACCCAAGCACAGCCCTGCCCTTAGCTGCAGTTACAGGGTCCCTGGATTGTGAGGGAACAGGGCCAGACAAGCCCATGTGACCTGCGGCCCCCATGGGTTTCCCTGAGGGGCAGGTCCTGCCATCTCCACGGGACCGTGAAACCCTCTGCCCCGTGCAGACAGGCCCCTCCCGGGCCAGGGGCCCCCGGAAGGCTAGGTTCCTCCCACCACCACCTGCAGGAGCTTTTTGCTAAGGGCCCTCTCACTGTGGAATTATAGTTATAGCTACCACAGTGACACACTGGGCACCATAAACCCACTGTAGCCACCAGGCCCTCGGGGCCGTGAGGGGCTCCCAGAGCCTTCGCCCTGACCTGGGCCTCCAGGGCCTCTTCCAGCCAGCTCAGCCCACCTGCAGCCAGGGACCTCAGAGGGCTCTGAGGTGGCCTCACCGACCCCACAGGCATGTGCCTGGCCAGCGGGCAGAGAGCCCTGGCCCTCAACACAGCTGGGATCAGGAAGGTCAGAGCCGCACTGGACAGGCCAGCGGAGGGCAAGCTTCCAGCATGCAGGACCCTGACACCCTCAGAGAGGCTGACAGGACAGGGCAGGGCAGCTCCCTGGAGCTGGGGCGACACAGGGCTCAGGGATGGGAGTGGGTCCCCGTTCCTGGCGTGGCCTCAGGGGGTCCCAGGGTCCTTTCCCCGCAGCGAGGCTGTAGGTTTGTGGCTGGGGCGTGTCTCCCCCACCTCGTAGAAATCCAACCACATTAACTGGCCTCCAGGGCAAGGCCCTGGGTCACCCGACCCAGCAGCATGGGCACCCACTCCGGCCCGTCCGGCTGACAGGCTGGCCCCTGGTGGAGACACCATCAGAGGAGGGAGGTCTTCAGAGGACCTGCCGTCTAGGGGCAACGATGTGGAGGCCTGAATCTGCCGGGTCTCAGCAGGGGCATGACTCTCTGCCCCATAATCTCCTGGGGGACATGAGGGCAACAAACAGCAACACCAGGCCTGGGCAGCCCCCCCAAATAGGCCAGCACTGTTGAGGAACTAAGCCGGGACCACACACAGACACGTGTCCGTCCTGCAGAGGGAATCCCCGGGACAGGCCACAGCTTTGAGGCCTGATGACAGTCACCATAATCAGACTCCAGGCCCCAGACCACTGAGAGACCCTAAGAGAGGCAGGCCATGCTTCAGGCCTGGAGCCCCGAGGGCTCAGGAGGGGACTTGTCCTCAGGGAGGCAGGGCCCTATCCTGCCACAGCCAACAGCACCCATCCGGTAAAGCAGGAGAAGTGGGGGGCTTAGAGGAGGGGTACCTAAGCACCCCTGCCCCTGGGCCTCACCTGGGTCTCACCTGGGCCTCCCTGCACCTCGACCTCCCTGTATTTGGGCCTCATCTGAGTCTCACCTGGTCTCCCCTGTACCTGGGCCTCCCTGTACCTGGACTTCCCTGTACCTGGTCCTCACCTGGGTCTCACCCAGGCTTCCCTGAACCTGGGTCTCCCTGTACCTGGTCCTCACCTGGGTCTCACCCAGGCTTCCCTGAACCTGGGTCTCCCTGTACCTGGGCCTCACCTGAGTCTCACCTGGACCTCTCTGTACTGGGTCTTCCTGCACCTGGGCTCCCCTGCACCTGCTCTAAGTCCTCCTGGAGCAGATAGGACTGAAGCTGCATCTGAGGTGGGCAGGCTCTTGGGAGGGGAATCACCGAGGTCTTCCTCACCACAGTGGTGCAACCTCAGGCAGGATTAGAGAAGACAGCGCCACAGGAGGCCAGGAGGGAGATGGCAGGGAGGGGCTGGAGGCAGGGTTCCAGGGAAGGGAGGCTGTGCTGCCCTGTCAGACGTCCCACAGGACAGGGAGCACCATCTGACCTGACTTCCAGCATCCTCAGGGGCAGGAGCCAATTTCCACGTGGGGGTCACCCGCTGGTCCTGGGAGGACCAAAGCCCCACGGTGACCCCTGCAGAGACTGGGAGCAGTTTATCCACCCAGAAGGCCATCACATGGGCTGGCTTCCAGAATGGGCACAGCCAGCAGGCTGAGGTGGCCATGCCCTGCCGACAAGCCTCAAGACAGCCAGCCAAGGCCTTCCAGGTGCCCCAGGCCTGGGGCTCTGCCTCTGTCCACAGGTCATCTCTGAATCCCAGGATCTGAGGACGGCAGAAGTGTAGGGATTGGTGACAGGTCTGTGACACTGTGCTGCAGCTGTGATACACATGATTGTTACTCCCATAGTGCCACGGGGCCCATCCAAACGCCATCCGGACCCTGGACAGTGCTGCTCAGTGGTCAGAGCATCGGCTGGGTTCCAGTCCCCGTCAAGGACACGTACCTGGATGGGAAGTTCCATACCAGGCCCGGGGAGGGTGAGAGGGGTCCTGCCGGAGGCAACCAATCGATGTGTCTCTCTAACATCAACAAGTCTCTCTCTCTCTCTCCCTCCCTCCCACTCTATCTAAAAGAAATAAATATATAAATGGTTGAATATCCTCAGGTGAGAATTAACAAAAAAAAACCTGCCCGGAGCCCAAGCCCAGCCCTGCCCTTAGCTGCAGTTACAGGGTCCCTGGATTGTGAGGGAACAGGGCCAGAACGCAAACCCATGTGACCTGCAGCCCCCTCGGCTTTCCCCAAGGGACTAGTCCTGCCACCTCCACAGAACTGTAAAACCCTCTGCCCGTGCAGACAGGCCCCACCAGACACCAGGGCCAGGGGCCTCCGCCAGGGAAGGGCCCTCCCACCACCACCTGCAGGAGCTTTTTGCCAAGGGCCCTCCCACTGTGTTACTATAGTGGATACTACCACAGTGACACACCGGGTACCAAAAACCCACCTGTAGCCACCAGGACCTCAAGGCTGTGAGGGGCTCCCAGAGCCTTAGCCCCGACCCTGGGCCTCCAGGTCCACTTCTGAGGGCTCAGGAGGATGCATGTCCTCAGGAAGGAAGGGCCCTATCCTGCCACAGCCAACAGCGCCAAGGCGGTGGGGCAGGAGAAGCGTGGGGCCTGGAAAGGGTACACAGGCACCCCCTGAACTTGGGCCTCACCTGGGTCCCACCTGGGCTTCCCTGCACCCGGGCCTCACCTGGGCTTCACCTGGGCTTCCCTGCACCTAGGCCTCCCTGAACCTGGGCCACCCTGCACTAGGCCTCACCTGGGCCTCACCTGGGTTTTACCTGGGCCTCCCTGCACCTGGGCCCCTGGGCCTCCCTGTACCTGGGCTTCCCTGAACCTGGGCCACCCTGCACCTAGGCCTCACCTGGGTCTCACCTGGGCCTCCCTGCACCTGGACCCCGGGGCCTCCCTGCACCTGGGCTCCCTGCACCTGCTCCAAGTCCTCCTAGAACAGATAGGACTGAAGCTGCATGTCAGGACTGGCTGGCCCCCTGGAGGGGAAACACTAGGTCTCCCTCACCACATTGCTGCAACCTCAGGCAGGATTAGAGAAGACAGCGCCACAGGAGGCCGGGAGGGAGGTGGCAGGGAGGGGCTGGAGGCAGGGTCCTGGGAAGGGAGGCTGTGCTGCCCTGTCAGACATCCCACAGGACAGGGAGCACGATTCGGATCCGAGTCCCTGGGTCGGCAGCGGCAGGAGCTAATTCTCAAGTGGAGGTCACCTGCTGGTTGCAGGATGACCAAAGGCCCCACATTGACGGATGCAGAGACTGGGAGCAGTTTATCCACCCAGAAGGCCGTCACATGGGCTGGCTTCCAGAATGGGTACAGCCAGCAGGCTGAGGTGGCCGTGCCCTACCGACAAGCCTCAAGACAGCCAGCCAAGGCCTCCCAGGGGCCCCAGGCCTGGGGCTCTGCCTCTGTTCACAAGTCAGATCTGGGGTCTGGCCCCAGTGTAGGATTAGTGACAGGTCTGTGTCACTGTGCTATGAGGAATGTGATGAATATGGTTGTACCTACTACAATGCCACAGTGCCACAGGGCGCACCAAAAACCCCCACCCGGGCTCTGGCAGGTATTGCTCAGCAGTTAGAACATCTGTCAGCTTGCTGAAGGGTCACCAGTTCATTTCAGGTCAAGGGCACATACCTGGATTATAGGATCCATACCCGGCATCAGTGGAGTTGGGAAGGGGAGGGTCATGCAGGAGACATCCAATCCATGTGTCTCTCTCACATCAACGTCTATGTGTCTCTCTCTCCCTCCCTTCCACTCTATCTAAAATAAATAAATGGTGAAATATCCTCAGGTTAGGATGAAAAACAACAAAAAATACCGCCCAGAACCCAAGCGCAGCCCTGCCCTTAGCTGCTGCGACAGGATTCCTGTTTTGGGAGGGAACAGACCCAAACACAAACCCACGTGACATGTGGCCCCATGGCTTTCCCCGAGGGGCAGCTCCTGCCAACTCCACAGGACCGTGAAACCCTCTGCCCCGTGCAGACAGGCCCCTCCACACACCTGGCCAGGGGCCTCGGCCAGGGAAGGGCCCTCCCACCACCACCTGCAGGGGCTTTTTGCCAAGGGCCCTCCCACTGTGCTACTATAGTAGTAGTGACTACTACCACAGTGACACACCCGGTACCATAAACCCAGCTGTAGCCGCCAGGTGCTCTGGGCCCCAGACACAGTCAGAGAGGCAGACAGGACAGGGCTGGGCAGCTCACCTGGAGCTGGGGCGACACAGGGCTCAGGGGTGGGAGTGGGTTCCCGCTCCTGGCGTGGCTCGAGGGGGTTCCAGGGTTGTTTCCCCGGATCAGGGCTGTAGGTTCATGGCTGGGGCGTGTCTCGCCCACCACATAGAAATCCAACCACAGTACCTGACCTCCAGGGCAAGGCCCTGGGAGGGGCTGGCTCACCCGACCCAGCAGCATGGGCACCCACTCCGGCCTGTTGGGCTGCCAGCCTCCTGGTGGAGACACCATCTCGGGCCTTGCCTGTCCTCTGCCCCGGGCCACCCCCACTCTGCCTGCACATCCTGGGGTCCCGCCCCCCTCCGCACGCTCGGACCCTCTCCAATCCATCGGACCCTCTGCCCAGGGGCTGCCCCAGCAGGGCCTTCCTGGAAGGGCGGATTCAGTCAGTAGGCTTGTGACTGAGGACTGTCATCATGTCCACCATGGGACGTCCAGACCAGCGGCACAGCCTAAACCTCCCAGGAGGGCAGCTGGGGTCAGACCACAGCCCCCACCTCGAAGGCCCCGCCCACCACCCTCAGGACAGTTCTTCCCGTAGGGCACCAACTTGGATGGCAGGTTCCATCCCCGGCCCCTGTGGGGTGAGGGGGTCCTGCAGGAGGCAACCAATCGATGTGGTGTCTCTAACATCTCTCTCTCTCTCTCTTGCCCTTTCCTCCACTCTATCTAAAATGAATGAATGAATGAATGAATGAATGAATGAATGAATGAAAAGTAAGTTATCCTGGGGTCAGGATTAACAACAACAACAAAACCCGCCCAGAGCCCACGCCCAGCTGTGCCCTTAGCTGCAGTGACGTGGTTCCTGGATTGTGAGGGAAGGAGGACAAACTGCAAACCCATGTGACATGCGGCCCCATGGCTTTCCCCAAGGGGCAGGGCCTGCCAACTCCACGGGACCCTGAAACCCTCAGCCCAGTCAGATGGGCCCCACCAGACACCAGGGCCAGGGGCCTCTGCCAGGGAAGGGCCCTCCCACCACCACCTGCAGGGGCTTTTTGCCAAGGGCCCTCCCACTGTGTTACTATAGTAGTAACTACCACAGTGACACACCGGGCACCATAAACCCAGCTGTGCCGCCAGGCCCTCGGGGCCTGAGGTACTCCCACAGCCTTAGCCCTGGGCCTCCCTGCACCTGGGCCTCTCCTGTGTCTGACATGGGCTACCCTGTACCTGAGCCACCCTGCACCTGCTCCAAGTCCTGATGGAGTAGAAAGAAATGCAGCTACATCTGGTGATGGGGCAGCCCCCAGGAGGAGAATCATCGAGGTCTCCCTCACCACAGTGGTGCAGCCTCAGGCAGGATTACAGAAGACAGCGCCCACAGGAGGCCGGGAGGGAGATGGCAGGGAGGGGCTGGAGGCAGGGCCAGGGAGGGAAGGCTGTGCTGCCCTGTCAGACGTCCCACAGGACAGGGAGCACCATCTGACCCTAGGCCCAGGGTCACCAGCGGCAGGAGACAATTCCCACGTGGGGATCATCCGCTGGCCCCAGGAGGACCAAAGGCCCCACATTAACGGCTGCAGAGACTGGGAGCAGTTTATCCACCCAGAAGGCCATCACATGGGCTGGCTTCCAGAATGGGCACAGCCAGCAGGCTGAGGTGGCCGTGCCCTGCCGACAAGCCTCAAGACAGCCAGCCAAGGCCTCCCAGGTGCCCCAGACCTGGGGCTCTGTCTCTGTCCACTGGTCATCTCTGAACCCCAGGATTTGGGCGGGACCCCAGTGAAGGGATTGGTGACAGGTCTGTGTCACTGTGCTACTACTGTAGTACTTATGGTTGTGCCTACCACAGTGCCACAGGCCCCATCAAAAACCCCACCCGGGCCCTGGCCAGTGTGGCTCAGCAGTCAGAGCATCGGCTGGCTCACTGAAGGGTCACGGGTTCCATTCCTCGTCAAGGGCACGTACCTGGATGGCAGGTTCCATACCAGGCCCCGGTTGGGGTGAGAGGGATCATGCAGGAGGCAACCAATCGATGTGTCTCTCTCACATCAACAAGTCTCTCTGTCTCTCTCCCTCTCTCCCACTCTACCTAAAAGAAATAAATAAAGAAAAGGTAAATTATCCTGGGGTGAGAATTAGCAACAACAACAAAACCCGCCCAGAGCCCACGCCCAGCCGTGCCCTTAGCTGCAGTGACGTGGTTCCTGGATTGTGAAGGAAGGAGGACAAACTGCAAACTCATGTGACGTGCGGCCCCATGGCTTTCCCCGAGGGGCAGGGCCTGCCAACCCCACAGGACCGTGAAACCCTCTGCCCCGTGCAGACAGGCCCCTCCACACACCAGGGCCAGGGGCCTCTGCCAGGGAAGGGCCCTCCCACCACCACCTGCAGGGGATTTTTGCCAAGGGCCCTCCCACTGTGCTACTATAATACTGGCTACCACAGTGACACACCCGGTACCATAAACCCAGCCTTAGCTGCCAGGACCTCGGGGCTCCCAGAGCCTTAGCCCTGACCCTGGGCCTCCAGGGCCACGTCAGAGGGCTCAGGAAGACGCATGTTTCAGGGAGGCAGGGCCCTATCCTGCCACAGCCAACAGCACCCAATGGTGGGGCAGGAGAATTCAGGGCCTTGAAGGAGGGGTACACAGGCACTCCCTTCACCTGGGCCTCACCTGGGCCTCACCTGGGTCTCACCTGCCCTTCCCTTCACCTGGGCCTCACCTGGGTCTCACATGCCCATCCCCTCAACTGGGCCTCCCTTCACCTGGGCCTCACCTGGGCCTCAACTGGGCCTCCCTGCATCTGGGCCTCACCTGGGTCTTCCCTGTACCTGCTCCAAGTCCTCCAGGAGCTGATAGGACTGAAGCTGCATCGGGATTGGGCAGACCCCGGGGAAGGATTCACCAAGGTCTCCCTCACCACAGTGGTGCAACCTCAGGCAGGATTAGAGAAGACGGCGCCCACAGGTGGCCGGGAGAGAGGTGGCAGGAAGAAGCTGGAGGCAGAGTCCCGGGAAAGGAAGCTGTGCTGCCCTGTCAGACATCCCACAGGACATGGAGACAAATTTGAACCCGAGTCCCAGGATCGGCAGGGGCAGGAACCAATTCCCACGTGGGGTTCACCCACTAGTCCCCGGAGGACCAAAGGCCCCACGGTGACCCCTGCAGGGACTGGGAGCAGTTTATCCACCCAGAAGGCCATCACATGGGCTGGCTTCCAGAATGGGCACAGCCAGCAGGCTGAGGTGGCCATGCCCTGCCGACAAGCCTCAAGACAGCCAGCCAAGGCCTCCCAGGTGTCCCAGGCCTGGGGCTCTGCCTCTGTCCACAGGTCATCTCTGAATCCCAGGATCTGGGGCCCGGCCCTGGTGTAGGGATTGGTGACAGGTCTGTGTCACTGTGCTACTACTGCATAGGTTCAGCTTGTTACTTCCACAGTGTGACAGGGCCCACCAAAAATCCTGCCCTGGCCCTGGCTGGCATGGTTCAGTGGTTAGAACATTGGCCAGCTCACTGAAGGGTCACGGGTTCTATTCCCCGTCAAGGGCACATACGTGGATTGCAGGTTCCATCCCAAGCACCAGTGGGGTGAGGGGAGTCATGCAGGAGGCCACCAATCGATGTGTCTCTCTCACATCTCTCTCTCTTTCTCTCTTTCTCTCTTTCTCTCTCTCTCTCTCTCTTTCTCTCCCTTCCTTCCACTTTTTCATAAGTAAATAAATAAATAAATAATGAAATATCCTCAGGTGAGAATTAACAAAAAAAAAAAAAAAAAACAGAAAAACCCACCCAGAGCCCAAGGGCAGCCCTGCCCTTACCTGCAGTGGTCCCTGGATTGTAAGGGAAAGGGGCCAAAATGCAAACCCATGTGACCTGCGGCCCAGTGGCTTTCCCCCAGGGGCCAGTCCTGCCAACTCCACGGGACCATGAAACCCTCTGCCCCGTGCAGACAGGCCCCTCCACACAACCAGCCAGAGGCCTCCACCAGGGAAGGGCCCTCCCACCACCACCTGCAGGGGCTTTTTGCCAAGGGCCCTCCCACTGTGCTACTACTATAGTGGTGGTAGCTACTACTACCACAGTGACACACCCGGTACCATAAACCCAGCTGTAGCCGCCAGGTGCTCTGGGCCCCAGACACAGTCAGAGAGGCAGACAGGACAGGGCTGGGCAGCTCACCTGGAGCTGGGGCGACACAGGGCTCAGGGGTGGGAGTGGGTCCCCGGTCTTGGCGAGGGGGTTCCAGGGTTGTTTCCCCGGATCAGGGCTGTAGGTTCATGGCTGGGGCATGTCTCGCCCACCACATAGAAATCCAACCACAGTACCTGACCTCCAGCTCAAGGCCCTGGGAGGGGCAGGCTCACCCGACCCAGCAGCATGGGCACCCACTCCGGCCTGTTGGGCTGCCAGCCTCCTAGTGGAGACACCATCACAGGCCTTGCCTGTCCTCTGCCCCGGGGCCACCCCCACTCTGCCTGCACATCTTGGGGTCGCACCCCCTCCACACGCTTGGACCCTCTCCACATCCAGGCTTCTGCCCAGGGGCTGCCCCAGCAGGGCCTTCCTGGAAGGGCGGCTTCAGACACTAGGCTTGTGACTGAGGTCTGTCATCATGTCCACCATGGGACGTCCAGACCAGCGGCACAGCCTAAACCTCCCAGGAGGGCAGCTGGGATCAGACCACAGCCCCCACCTCGAGGAACCCGCCCACCACCCTCAGGACAGTTCTTGTAGGGCACCAACTTGGATGGCAGGTTCCATCCCCGGCCCCGGTGGGGTGAGGGGGTCCTGCAGGAGGCAACCAATCAATGTGTCTCTCTAACATCTCTCTCTCTCTCTCTCTCTCTCTCTCTCTCTCTCTTGCCCTTTTCGCCACTCTATCTAAAATGAATGAATGAATGAATGAATGAATGAATGAATGAATGAATGAAAAGTAAGTTATCCTGGGGTCAGGATTAACAACAACAACAAAACCCGCCCAGAGCCCACGCCCAGCCCTGCCCTTAGCTGCAGTGACTTGGTTCCCAGATTGTGAGGGAAGGAGGACAAACTGCAAACCCGTGTGACGTGCGGCCCCATGGCTTTCCCCGAGGGGCAGGGCCTGCCAACTCCACGGGACCCTGAAACCCTCAGCCCAGTCAGATAGGCCCCACCAGACACCAAGGCCAGGGGCCTCCGCCAGGAAAGGGCCCTCCCACCACCACCTGCAGGAGCTTTTTGCCAAGGGCCCTCCCACTGTGTTACTATAGTAGTAACTACCACAGTGACACACCGGGCACCATAAACCCAGCTGTGCCGCCAGGCCCTCGGGGCCTGAGGTACTCCCACAGCCTTAGCCCTGGGCCTCCCTGCACCTGGGCCTCTCCTATGTCTGACATGGGCTACCCTGTACCTGAGCCACCCTGCACCTGCTCCAAGTCCTGATGGAGTAGAAAGAAATGCAGCTACATCTGGTGATGGGGCAGCCCCCAGGAGGAGAATCATCGAGGTCTCCCTCACCACCGTGGTGCAGCCTCAGGCAGGATTAGAGAAGACAGCGCCCACAGGAGGCCGGGAGGGAGATGGCAGGGAGGGGCTGGAGGCAGGGCCAGGGAGGGAAGGCTGTGCTGCCCTGTCAGACATCCCACAGGACAGGGAGCACCATCTGACCCTAGGCCCAGGGTCACCAGCGGCAGGAGACAATTCCCACGTGGGGATCATCCGCTGGCCCCAGGACCAAAGGCCCCACATTAACGGCTGCAGAGACTGGGAGCAGTTTATCCACCCAGAAGGCCATCACATGGGCTGGCTTCCAGAATGGGCACAGCCAGCAGGCTGAGGTGGCCGTGCCCTGCCGACAAGCCTCAAGACAGCCAGCCAAGGCCTCCCAGGTGCCCCAGGCCTGGGGCTCTGTCTCTGTCCACTGGTCATCTCTGAACCCCAGGATTTGGGTGGGACCCCAGTGAAGGGATTGGTGACAGGTCTGTGTCACTGTGCTACTACTGTGGTACTTATGGTTGTTACTACCACAGTGCCACAGGCCCCATCAAAAACCCCACTCGGGCCCTGACCAGTGTGGCTCAGCAGTCAGAGCATCGGCTGGCTCACTGAAGGGTCACGGGTTCCATTCCTCGTCAAGGGCACGTACCTGGATGGCAGGTTCCATACCAGGCCCCGGTCGGGGTGAGAGGGGTCATGCAGGAGGCAACCAATCGACGTGTCTCTCTCACATCAACAAGTCTCTCTGTCTCTCTCCCTCCCTCCCAGTCTACCTAAAAGAAATAAATAAATAAAAAGTAAATTATCCTGGGGTGAGAATTAGCAACAACAACAAAACCCGCCCAGACCCCACACCCAGCCCTGCCCTTAGCTGCAGTGACGTGGTTCCCGGATTGTGAAGGAAGGAGGACAAACTGCAAACCCATGTGACGTGCGGCCCCATGGCTTTCCCCGAGGGGCAGGGCCTGCCAACTCCACAGGACCGTGAAACCCTCTGCCCCGTGCAGACAAGCCCCACCACACACCAGGGCCAGGGGCCTCCGCCAGGGAAGGGCCCTCCCACCACCACCTGCAGGGGATTTTTGCCAAGGGCCCTCCCACTGTGCTACTATAATACTGGCTACCACAGTGACACACCCGGTACCATAAACCCAGCCTTAGCCGCCAGGACCTCAGGGCTCCCAGAGCCTTAGCCCTGACCCTGGGCCTCCAGGGCCACGTCAGAGGGCTCAGGAGGACGCATGTTTCAGGGAGGCAGGACCCTATCCTGCCACAGCCAACAGCACCCAATGGTGGGGCAGGAGAATTCAGGGCCTTGAAGGAGGGGTACACAGGCACTCCCTTCACCTGGGCCTCATCTGGGTCTCACCTGCCTTCCCTTCACCTGGGCCTCACCTGGGTCTCACATGCCCATCCCCTCAACTGGGCCTCCCTGCACCTGGGCTTCACCTGTGTCCCACCTGGGCCTCCCTGCATCTGGGCCTCACCTGGGTCTCACCAGGGCTTCCCAGTACCTGCTCCAAGTCCTCCTGGAGCTGATAGGACTGAAGCTGCATCGGGAGTGGGCAGACCCCCGGGAAGGATTCACCAAGGTCTCCCTCACCACAGTGGTGCAACCTCAGGCAGGATTAGAGAAGACGGCGCCCACAGGTGGCCAGGAGAGAGGTGGCAGGAAGGAGCTGGAGGCAGAGTCCCGGGAAAGGAGGCTGTGCTGACCTTTCAGAGGTCCCACAGGACATGGAGACAAATTTGAACCCGAGTCCCAGGATCGGCAGGGGCAGGAACCAATTCCCACGTGGGGTTCACCCACTGGTCCCCGGAGGACCAAAGGCCCCACGGTGACCCCTGCAGGGACTGGGAGCAGTTTATCCACCCAGAAGGCCATCACATGGGCTGGCTTCCAGAATGGGTACAGCCAGCAGGCTGAGGTGGCCGTGCCCTGCCGACAAGCCTCAAGACAGCCAGCCAAGGCCTCCCAGGTGCCCCAGGCCTGGGGCTCTGCCTCTGTCCACAGGTCATCTCTGAATCCCAGGATCTGGGGCCCGGACCTGGTATAGGGATTGGTGACAGGTCTGTGTCACTGTGCTACTACTGCATAGGTTCAGCTTGTTACTTCCACAGTGTGACAGGGCCCACCAAAAATCCTGCCCTGGCCCTGGCTGGCATGGTTCAGTGGTTAGAACATTGGCCAGCTCACTGAAGGGTCACGGGTTCTATTCCCCGTCAAGGGCACATACGTGGATTGCAGGTTCCATCCCAAGCACCAGTGGGGAGAGGGGGGTCATGCAGGAAGCCACCAATCGATGTGTCTCTCTCACATCTCTCTCTCTTTCTCTCTTTCTCTCTTTCTCTCTCTCTCTCTCTCTCTCTCTCTCTCTCTTTCTCTCCCTTCCTTCCACTTTTTCATAAGTAAATAAATAAATAAATAATGAAATATCCTCAGGTGAGAATTAACAAAAAAAAACAAAAAAACAGAAAAACCCACCCAGAGCCCAAGGGCAGCCCTGCCCTTACCTGCAGTGGTCCCTGGATTGTAAGGGAAAGGGGCCAAAATGCAAACCCATGTGACCTGCGGCCCAGTGGCTTTCCCCCAGGGGCCAGTCCTGCCAACTCCACGGGACCATGAAACCCTCTGCCCCGTGCAGACAGGCCCCTCCACACACCCAGCCAGAGGCCTCCACCAGGGAAGGGCCCTCCCACCACCACCTGCAGGGGCTTTTTGCCAAGGGCCCTCCCACTGTGCTACTATAGTAGTAGTGGTATCTACTACCACAGTGACACACCCGGTACCATAAACCCAGCTGTAGCCGCCAGGTGCTCTGGGCCCCAGACACAGTCAGAGAGGCAGACAGGACAGGGCTGGGCAGCTCACCTGGAGCTGGGGCGACACAGGGCTCAGGGGTGGGAGTGGGTCCCCGGTCTTGGCGAGGGGGTTCCAGGGTTGTTTCCCCGGATCAGGGCTGTAGGTTCATGGCTGGGGCATGTCTCGCCCACCACATAGAAATCCAACCACAGTACCTGACCTCCAGGGCAAGGCCCTGGGAGGGGCTGGCTCACCCGACCCAGCAGCATGGGCACCCACTCCGGCCTGTTGGGCTGCCAGCCTCCTGGTGGAGACACCATCACAGGCCTTGCCTGTCCCCTGCCCCGGGGCCACTCCCACTCTGCCTGCACATCCTGGGATCCCGCCCCCCTCCGCACACTCGGACCCTCTCCACATCCAGGCTTCTGCCCTGGGGCTGCCCCAGCAGGGCCTTCCTGGCAGGGAGGCTTCAGACACTAGGCTTGTGACAGGTTTGTCATCATGTCCACCATGGGACGTCCAGACCAGCGGCACAGCCTAAACCTCCCAGGAGGACAGCCAGGGTCAGACCACAGCCCCCACCTCGAAGGCCCCGCCCACCACCCTCAGGACAGTTCTTCCTGTAGGGCCTGTCCAGGAGCTGGGACCTTCCTGCCCACCCTGTGCCTCCCTCCTCCCTGGCCATCACCCCACCCTGTCCCCTGACCCAGACCTACCCTCCCACCCAGTGCTCCCCCTCCCAGCAGACCTGGGCCCAGGTGAGCCCTCAGGGTAGCCCGGCCCCTATGTAACTGGCAGAGGGCCCCTCCGGGGCTGCCCGCCCCATCCAATGACCCTGGACCCTGGACCCTGGGCATCAGAGGAGGGCCAGATGCCCAACTATCCTCGAGCTCACCCCAGCCAGGCCTGGTCCCCAATCTGTGGCAGCAGCTTGAGCCCCACCAGCAAGCAAACCCTGAATCCCCATGTTCAGTCTGCACAGCTCCCCCGGGCTCTACCCGCTGGGTGTTCACCTTGAGCCACCCCAGTGTCCTGACCACCCCTCACCCCTCCCAGCCCACCCCAGGGCTGCAGACCCGCCCCAGCTCCTAGGAACCCGGCTGGGTCCAGGCAGCCCCACCTGCTCACAGCCCTGGCAGCCCCTGGTGTGGGCCCCGCCTCCAGGCCCCAGGCCTCAGTTATTGTCACGGGGTGTCAGACAGTGTCTAAGTAGCTACGGTGACCACAGTGACGCCACCCACAGCAACAACCGGGGCCCACTCAGCACCACCACCCAGTGCCACCAGCACCCTCAGGCCCACTCGGACCCCTGGCCTGGCAGCTCACCCCTTTCAGTCTGGGGCACCGAGGCCACAGTCCTCTGGCATCTGACCCTTGAGTCCAAGGTCTGTGCTCCACAGGGTCCCGGGCTGACTGAGCCTCAATGGTGACACAGAAATGACAAGCTTTGGGGACAGCAGCATCCAGAGTGGCAGCGCTGGGGACAAGGCAGAGGAGACCAGGAGGCACAGACCTGGCTCACACAGGTGAAGGTTGAGGGCACTTGTGGGCCCTGGAGCTGGGCCAGGTTGTCATGTGACCAGCTCCTGAGCACAGAGGGAGCCTGGGGCAGTGCAGGGCTCAGGGCTCCGCGAATAACCAATGTTCTCCTGTCTGGGAAGCCAGGCACACGCCCAGCTCCTGCAGGACATCAGACCCTGGCAGGAGGGGTGAAGCCCGCGGGCCCTCAGGCCCACTGCACAGACAGCGGGACTGCACCAGGCACTGCCATCCCTAGGGGTGCCCAGCAGGCCTCATGGGGATGCAGGGACACAGACGCCACTGGTCAAGCCTCTTCGTCACATCAGACGTGGACCATGTGCAAACGCTGCATCTCATGAGATGTTCTGAACTGATGTAAATGTATTTGCCCAACTTACCTCCAGACAATGCTGGGAACCACACCAGGTCCTGGGCCTGTGGTTCCTGTCCCTCCCCGCCCCCGGGGGACATGGGCAGGGTCCCGGGGCAGGCCCACCCCCTGAGACTAAAGAGCAAGGGCACCCACAGGGGCCCCTGGGTTGGGCCACTGAGACTCAGAGGAGGGAAGCGTTCAGAGGACCTGCCATCCAGGGGCAGCGATATGGAGGCCTGAACCTGCAGGGTCTTAGCGGGGACCTGGCTCTCAGCCCCATAATCTCCTGGGGGACTTGAGGGCAAAAAACAGTAACACCCGTCCTGCCCAGCCCCCCAAAGACGCTGGCACTGTTGGGGAACTAAGCAGGGACTACACACAGACATGTGTTCGTCCTGCAGAGGGAACCCCACAGAACAGGCCCGAGCTCTGAGGCCTGATGACAACCAGTCACCATAATCACACAGACTTAAAGCTCAGAGACCACTGAGAGACCCTACGAGAGCCAGGCCATGCTTCAGGCCTGGAGCCCCGAGGGCTCAGGAGGGGACATGTCCTCAGGGAGAAAGAGCCCTATCCTGCTACAGCCAATAGCACCCAACCTGTGGAGCAGAAGTGGGGGGCCTAGAGTAGGGTACTCAGGCACCCCTACACCTGGGCCTCACCTGGGTCTCACCTGGGTCTCCCTGCACCTGGGTTTGTGCACCTGCTGCAAGTCCTTTAGGAGCAGATAGGACTGAAGTTGTATCTCCGAATGGGCCGGCCCCCGGAGGGGAATCACAGAGGTCTCCCACACCACAGTGGTGCAGCCTCAGGCAGGATTAGAGAAGACAGCGCCACAGGAGGCTGGGAGGCAGGAAGGGGCTGGAGGCAGGGTCCCAGGAAGGGAGGCTGTGCTGCCCTTTCAGACGTCACACAGGACAGGGAGCACGATTCGGACCCTAGGCCCAGGGTCGGCAGCGGCAGGAGCCAATTCCCACGTGGGGGTCCCCCACTGGCCCCCGGAGGACCAAAGGTCCCACAGTGACCCCTGCAGAGACTGGGAGCAGTTTATCCACCCAGAAGGCCGTCACATGGGCTGGCTTCCAGAATGGGCACAGCCAGCAGGCTGAGGTGGCCGTGCCCTGCCGACAAGCCTCAAGACAGCCAGCCAAGGCCTCCCAGGTGCCCCAGGCCTGGGGCTCTGCCTCTGTCCACAGGTCATCTCTGAATCCCAGGGTCTGGGGCCCGGCCCGGGTGTAGGTCTGTATCACTGTGCTATCACTGTGATACATGTGATTGTTACTCCCACAGTGCCACAGACCCCGCCAAACACCCCCACCCCGGGCCCTGGCCCATGTGGCTCAGCTGTTACAGCATCAGCCGCCTCACTGAAGGGTCAGGAGGTCCATTCCCTGTCAAGGGCACCAACTTGGATGGCAGGTTACATCCCCGGCCCCAGTGAGGTGAGGGGAGTCCTGCAGGAGGCAACCAATCGATGTGTCTCTCTAACATATCTCTCTCTCTCTCTCTCTCTCTCTCTCTCTCTCTCTCTCTCTTTCTCTCTCTCTCTTGCCCTTTCCTCCACTCTATCTAAAATGAATGAATGAATGAATGAATGAATGAATGAATGAATGAATGAACGAATAGTAAATTATCCTGGGGTGAGGATTAACAACAACAACAACAAAACCCGCCCAGAGCCCACACCCAGCCCTGCCCTTAGCTGCAGTGACGTGGTTCCTGGATTGTGAGGGAAGGAGGACAAACTGCAAACCCATGTGACCTGCGGCCCCATGGCTTTCCCCGAGGGGCAGGGCCTGCCACTTCCACAGGACCGTGAAACCCTCTGCCCCGTGCAGACAGGGCCCACCAGACACCAGGGCCAGGGGCCTCCGCCAGGGAAGGGCCCTCCCACCACCACCTGCAGGGGCTTTTTGCCAAGGGCCCTCCCACTGTGCTACTATAGTGGTAACTACCACAGTGACATACCTGGCACCATAAACCCAGCTGTGCCGCCAGGCCCTCGGGGCCTAAGGTACTCCCACAGCCTTAGCCCTGGGCCTCCCTGCACCTGGGCCTCTCCTGTGTCTGACATGGGCTACCCTGTACCTGAGCCACCCTGCACCTGCTCCAAGTCCTGATGGAGCACAAAGAAATGCAGCTACATCTGGTGATGGGGCAGCCCCCAGGAGGAGAATCATCGAGGTCTCCCTCACCACAGTGGTGCAGCCTCAGGCAGGTTTAGAGAAGACAGCGCCCACAGGAGGCCGGGAGGGAGAGGGCAGGGAGGGGCTGGAGGCAGGGCCAGGGAGGGAAGGCTGTGCTGCCCTGTCAGACGTCCCACAGGACAGGGAGCACAATCTGACCCTAGGCCCAGGGTCACCAGCGGCAGGAGACAATTCCCACGTGGGGATCATCCGCTGGCCCCAGGAGGACCAAAGGCCCCACATTAATGGCTGCAGAGACTGGGAGCAGTTTATCCACCCAGAAGGCCATCACATGGGCTGGCTTCCAGAATGGGCACAGCCAGCAGGCTGAGGTGGCCGTGCCCTGCCGACAAGCCTCAAGACAGCCAGCCAAGGCCTCCCAGGTGCCCCAGGCCTGGGGCTCTGCCTCTGTCCACAGGTCATCTCTGAATCTCAGGATCTGGGCGGGACCCCAGTGAAGGGATTGGTGACAGGTCTGTGTCACTGTGCTATCACTGTGATAGGTAGGATTGTTACTGCCACAGTGCCACAGGCCCCATCATAACCCTGCCCAGGGCCCGGGCGGGTGTGGCTCATAGGTCAGAGCATCACCTGGCTCGCTGAAGGGTTTTGGGTTCCATTCCTTGTCAAGGGCACGTACCTGGATGGCAGGTTCCATACCAGGCCCCAGTCTGGGTGAGAGGGGTCATGCAGTAGGCAACCAATCAATGTCTCTCTCCAATATCAACAAGTCTCTTTGTGTCTCTCCCTCCATCCCACTCTATCTAAAAGAAATAAATAAATGGTAGGCTGTACTCGGGCGAGAATTAACAAAAAAAACCCGCCCAGAGCCCAAAGCCAGCCCTGCCCTTAGCTGCAGTTACAGGGTCCCTGGATTGTGAGGGAACAGGGCCAGAATGCAAACCCATGTGACCTGCAGCCCCCTCGGCTTTCCCCAAGGGACTAGTCCTGCCACCTCCACAGAACTGTGAAACCCTCTGCCCGTGCAGACAGGCCCCACCAGACACCAGGGCCAGGGGCCTTCGCCAGGGAAGGGCCCTCCCACCACCACCTGCAGGAGCTTTTTGCCAAGGGCCCTCACACTGTGTTACTACGGTAGCTACCACAGTGACACACCGGGTACCAAAAACCCAGCTGTGCCGCTAGACCCTCGGGGCCTTGATGTACTCCCAGAGCCCTAACCCTGACCCTCGGCCTCCAGGGCCACTTCCGAGGACTCAAGAGGACGCAGGGCCCTATCCTGCCACAGCCAACAGCGCCCAGGTAGTGGGGCAGAAGAAGTGGGGGACCTGGAAAGGGTACACAGGCACCCCCTGAACTTGGGTCTCACATGGGTCACATATGGGCCTCTCTGCACCGGACCTCACCTGGGTCTCACCTGGGCCTCCCCGCACCTGGGCTCCCTGCACCTGCTCCAAGTCCTCCTAGAACAGATAGGACTGAAGCTGCATGTCAGGACTGACTGGTCCCCTGGAGGAGAATCACCAAGGTCTCCCTCACCACATTGGTGCAACTTCAGGCAGGATTAGAGAAGACAGCGCCACAGGAGGCCGGAGGGAGGTGGCAGGGAGGGGCTGGAGGCAGGGTCCTGGGAAGGGAGGCTGTGCTGCCCTGTCAGACGTCCCACAGGACAGGGAGCACAATCTGACCCGAGTCCCAGGGTTGGCAGCAGCAGGAGCCAATTACCAAGTAGGGGTCATGCACTGGCCTCGGGAGGACCAAAGTCCCCACATTGACGGCTGCAGAGACTGGGAGCAGTTTATCCACCCAGAAGGCCATCACATGGGCTGGCTTCCAGAATGGGCACAGCCAGCAGGCTGAGGTGGCCGTGCCCTGCCGACAAGCCTCAAGACAGCCAGCCAAGGCCTCCCAGGTGCCCCAGGCCTGGGGCTCTGCCTCTGTCCACAGGTCATCTCTGAATCTCAGGATCTGGGCGGGACCCCAGTGAAGGGATTGGTGACAGGTCTGTGTCACTGTGCTATCACTGTGATAGGTAGGATTGTTACTGCCACAGTGCCACAGGCCCCATCATAACCCTGCCCAGGGCCCGGGCGGGTGTGGCTCATAGGTCAGAGCATCACCTGGCTCGCTGAAGGGTTATGGGTTCCATTCCTTGTCAAGGGCACGTACCTGGATGGCAGGTTCCATACCAGGCCCCAGTCTGGGTGAGAGGGGTCATGCAGTAGGCAACCAATCAATGTCTCTCTCCCATATCAACAAGTCTCTTTGTGTCTCTCCCTCCATCCCACTCTATCTAAAAGAAATAAATAAATGGTAGGCTGTACTCGGGCGAGAATTAACAAAAAAAACCCGCCCAGAGCCCAAAGCCAGCCCTGCCCTTAGCTGCAGTTACAGGGTCCCTGGATTGTGAGGGAACAGGGCCAGAATGCAAACCCATGTGACCTGCAGCCCCCTCGGCGTTCCCCAAGGGACTAGTCCTGCCACCTCCACAGAACTGTAAAACCCTCTGCCCGTGCAGACAGGCCCCACCAGACACCAGGGCCAGGGGCCTCCGCCAGGGAAGGGCCGTCTCACCACCACCTGCAGGAGCTTTTTGCCAAGGGCCCTCACACTGTGTTACTACGGTAGCTACTACCACAGTGACACACGGGTACCAAAACCCAGCTGTGTCCGCTAGACCCTCGGGGCCTTGATGTACTCCCAGAACCTTAACCCTGACCCTCGGTCTCCAGGGCCACTTCCGAGGACTCAAGAGGACGCATGTCCTCAGGAAGGCAGGGCCCTATCCTGCCACAGCCAACAGCGCCCAGGTAGTGGGGCAGACGAAGTGGGGGACCTGGAAAGGGTACACAGGCACCCCTGAACTTGGGTCTCACCTGGGTCCCATCTGGGCCTCTCTGCACCGGGCCTCACCTGGGTCTCACCTGGGCCTCCCCGCACCTGGACCCCGGGGCCTCCCTGCACCTGGGCTCCCTGCACCTGCTCCAAGTCCTGCTAGAGCAAATAGGACTGAAGCTGCATGTCAGGACTGGCTGGTCCCCTGGAGGGGAATCACTAGGTCTCCCTCACCACATTGGTGCAACTTCAGGCAGGATTAGAGAAGACAGCGCCACAGGAGGCCGGGAGGGAGGTGGCAGGGAACGGGTGGAGGCAGGGTCCTGGGAAGGGAGGCTGTGCTGCCCTGTCAGACGTCCCACAGGACAGGGAGCACGATTCGGATCCGAGTCCCTGGGTCGGCAGCGGCAGGAGCTAATTCTCAAGTGGAGGTCACCTGCTGGTTGCAGGACGACCAAAGGCCCCACGGTGACGGCTGCAGAGACTGGGAGCAGTTTATCCACCCAGAAGGCCGTCACATGGGCTGGCTTCCAGAATGGGCACAGCCAGCAGGCTGCGGTGGCCGTGCCCTGCCGACAAGCCTCAAGACAGCCAGCCAAGGCCTCCCAGGTGCCCCAGGCCTGAGGCTCTGCCTCTGTTCACAAGTCAGATCTGGGGTCTGGCCCCAGTGTAGGATTAGTGACAGGTCTGTGTCACTGTGCTATGAGGAATGTGATGACTATGGTGATTATGCTTGTACCTACTACAATGCCACAGTGCCACAGGGCCCATCAAAAACCCCCACCCGGGCTCTGGCAGGTGTGGCTCAGCGGTTAGAACATCTGTCGGCTTGCTGAAGGTCACCATTTCCTTTGCAGGTCAAGGCATGTACCTGATTATCGATTCATCCCAGGAAGCAGTGAGGTTGGTGAGGGAGGTCATGCCGAGGCGGCCAATCGATGTGTTTCTCTCACTCAGCAGTGTTTCTCTCTCTGTCCCTCCTTCCACTCTATCTAAATAAATAAATAATAATGGTGAGATATCCTCAGGTTAGGATGAAACAACAACAAAAAGATGCCTCAGAACCCAGTGCAGCCCTGCCCTAGCTCTGCGACAGGACCCAACACAAACCCACGTGACCCATTTGGCCCCATTGCTTCCCCGAGGGCAGTTCCTGCCAACTCACGGACCATGAAACCCTCCTGCCCTGCCAGACCATGCCCTCCACACCCTTGCGCCAGGGCGCTCGGCCAGGGAAGGGCCCTCACCCACCACCACGCGTTCAGGGGCTTTTTGCCAAGGGCCCTCCCACTGTGCTACTATAGTGGTAGTATCTCTACCAAGTGCCACACCCTTACCATAACCCAGCTGTATCCGCCAGGCGCTCTGGCCCCCAGACCAAGACCGTCAGAGAGGCAGACAGGACAGGTCTTGGGCAGCTCACCGGAGCTGGTGCGACAGGGCTCAGGGGGTGGAAGTGTTCCCCGCTCCTGGTATGGCCTCCTAGGGTTCCCAGGGTTGTTTCCCCGGATCAAGGCTGTAGGTTCTGGCTGGGGCGTGTCTCGCCCACTCCCATAGTGAATCCAACCACAGTAACTGGCCCTGGGAGGGGCTGGCTCACCCGCCAGCAGCATGGGCACCCACGTCGGCCTGTTTGGGCTGCCCAGCCTCCTGGTGGAGACCAATCACAGGCCTGCCTGTCCCTGCCCGGGGCCACCCCCACTCCTGCCGGCCACATCCTTGTCCCGCCCCCTCCGCATTCTCGGACCCTCCCACATCAGGCTTCTGCCCAGGCTACCCCAGCAAGGTCCTTCCTGGCAGGGAGGCTTCAGACACTAGGCTTGTGACTGAGACTGTCACCATGTCCACCATGGGCGTCCAGACCAGCGGCACAGCCTAAACCTCCCGGAGGGACAGCCGGGTCGACCACAGCCCCCACCTCGAAGGCCCCGCCCACCACCCTC